>NW_027479740.1:0-70606 GCF_051014685.1 Ptiloglossa arizonensis
CGTATAACGTATAACGTATAACGTATAAACGTATAACGTATAACGTATAACGTATAACGTATAACGTATAACGTATAACGTATAACGTATAACGTATAACGCATAACGTATAACGCAAACATGTAATGTATAACGTATAACGTATAATGTATACGTATAACGTATACGTATAACGTACAAAGTATAACGTATAACGTATAACGTACTACGAATAACGTATAACGTATAACGTATAACGTAAACACTATAACGTATAAAGTATAACGTATAACGTATAACGTATAAAGTATAACGTACATCGTATATCGTAAAACGTATAACGTATAACGTATAAACGTATAACGTGTAACGTATAATGTATAACGTATAACGTATAATGTATAACGTATAACGTATAACGTATAACGTATAACGTATAACGTATAACGTATAAGTATAACGTATAACGTATAAGTATAACCTGTAACGTATAACGTATAACGTATAACGTATAACGTATAACGTATAACGTGTAACGTATAACGTATAACGTATAACCTATGGGTATAACGTGTAACGTGTAACGTATAACGTATAACGTATAACGTATAACGTATAACGTATAAACGTATAACGTATAACGTATAAGTATAACGTATATAACGTATAACGTATAACGTATAACGTATAACGTATAACGTATAACGTATAAACGTATAACGTATAACGTATAACGTATAACGTATAACGTATAACGTATAACGTATAAACGTATACGTATAACGTAAAACGTATAACGTATAACGTATAACGTATAACGTATAACGTATAAGTACAACGTATAACGTACAACGTATAACGTATAACGTATAACGTATAACGTATAACGTATAACGTATAACGTATAACGTATAACGTATAACGTATAACGTATAACGTATAACGTATAACGTATAACGCATAACGTATAACGCATAACATGTAATGTATAACGTATAAGTATACGTATAACGTATAACGTATAACATATAACGTATAACGTATAACGTATAACGTATAACGTATAACGTATAACGTATAACGTATAACGTATGACGTATAACGTATAACGTATAATGTATAACGTATAACATATAACGTATAACGTATAACGTATAACGTTTAACGCTATAACGTATATCGTATAACGTATAGCGTATAACTTATAACATGTAACGTACAACGTATAACGTATACCGTATAACGTATAACTAATAACGTATAACGTATAACGTATAACGTATAACGTATAACGTATAACGTATAACGCATACCGAATAAAGTATAACGTGTAACGAAGAACGCATAACGCATAACGTATAACGTATATCGTATAACGTATAATGTATAACGTATAACGCATAACGTATAAACGTATAACCTATGACTTATAACGTATAACGCGTAACGTATAACGTATAACGTATAACGTACAACGCATAACGTATAACGTTTATCGTATAACGTATAATGTATAACGTATACCGCATAACGTATAACGTATAATCTATGACGTATAACGTATAACGTATAACGTATAACGTATAACGTACAATGTATAACGTATAACGTATAACGTTTAACGTATAACGTATAACGTATAACGTATAACGTATAGCGTATAACGTATACGTATAACGTATAACGTATAATGTATAACGTATAACGTATAACGTATAACGTAAACGTATAACGTATAACGTATAACGTATAACGTTTAACGTATAACGTTATAACGTATAACGTATAACGTACAACGCATAACGTATAACGTTTATCGTATAACGTATAATGTATAACGTATACCGCATAACGTATAACGTATAATCTATGACGTATAACGTATAACGTATAACGTATAACGTATAACGTACAATGTATAACGTATAACGTATAACGTTTACGTATAACGTATAACGTATAACGTATAAACGTATAACGTATAACGTATAACGTATAGCGTATAACGTATAACGTATAACGTATAAACGTATAACGTATAACGTATAACGTATAACGTATAACGTATAACGTATAACGCATAACGTATAACGCATAACATGTAATGTATAACGTATAACGTATAACGTATAACGTATAACGTATAACATATAACGTATAACGTATAACGTATAACGTATAACGTTTAACGTATAACGTATAACGTATAACGTATGACGTATACGTATAACGTATAATGTATAACGTATAACATATAACGTATAACGTATAACGTTATAACGTTTAACGTATAACGTATATCGTATAACGTATAACGTATAACTTATAACATGTAACGTACAACGTATAACGTATACCGTATAACGTATAACTAATAAACGTATAACGTATAACGAATATCGTACAACGTATACAGCATAACGCATAACGTATAACGCATAAACGTACAACGTATAACGCATAACGTATAACGTATAATGTATAACCTATGACGTATAACGTATAACGTATAACGTATAACGTATAAGTATAACGTATAACGTATAACGTATATCGTATAACGTATAACGTATAACGTATAACGTATAAACGTATAACGTATAACGTATACGATACGTAACGTATAAACGTATAACGCATACCGAATAACGTATAACGTGTAACGAAGAACGCATAACGCATAACGTATAACGTATATCGTATAACGTATAATGTATAACGTATAACGCATAACGTATAACGTATAACCTATGACGTATAATGTATAACGCGTAACGTATAACGTATAACGTATAACGTATAACGTATAACGTAATAACGTGTAACGTATAACGTATAACGTATAACGTATAACGTATAACGTATAACGTATAAAGTATAACGTATAACGTATAACGTATAACGTATAACGTATAACGTATAACGTATATCGTATAACGTATAACGTATAACGTATAACGTATAACGTATAACGTATAACGTATAACGTATAACGTATAACGTATGACGTATAAACGTATAACGTATAATGTATAACGTATAACATATAACGTATAACGTATAACGTATAACGTTTAACGTATAACGTATATCGTATAACGTATAACGTATAACTTATAGCATGTAACGTACAACGTATAACGTATACCGTATAACGTATAACTAAAACGTATAACGTATAACGAATATCGTACAACGTATAACGCATAACGTATAACGTATAACGTATAACGTATAACGTATAACGTATAACGTACTAACGTATAACGTATTAGTAACGTATAACGTATAACGTATAACGTATAACGTATAACGTATAACGTAAGTATAACGTAACGTATAATGTATAACGTATAACATATAACGTATAACGTATAACGTATAACGTTTAACGTATAAACGTATATCGTATAACGTATAAACGTATAACTTATAACATGTAACGTACAACGTATAACGTTATACCGTATAACGTATAACTAATACGTATAACGTATAACGAATAATCGTACAACGTATAACGCATAACGTATAACGTATAACGTATAACGCATAACGTATAACGCATAACGTATAACGTATAACGTATAACCTATGACGTATAACGTATAACGTATAACGTATAACGTATAAACGTATAACGTATAACGTATAACCTATGAGGTATAACGTGTAACGTGTAACGTATAACGTATAACGTATAACGTATAACGTATAACGTATAACGTACAACGTATAACGTATAACGTATAACGTCTAGCGTATAACGTATAACGTATAACGTATAACGTATAACGTATAACGTGTAACGTATAATGTATAACGTATAACGTATAACGTATAACGTATAACGTATAACGTATAACGTATAACGTATAACGTATAACGTATAACGTATAACGTATAACGTATAACGTATAACGTATAACGTATAACGTATAACGTATAACGTATAACGTATAACGTATAACGTATAACGCATAACGTATAACGCATAACATGTAATGTATAACGTATAACGTATAATGTATAACGTATAACGTATAACGTATAACGTACAAAGTATAACGTATAACGTATAACGTACTACGAATAACGTATAACGTATAACGTATAACGTAACACCTATAACGTATAAAGTATAACGTATAACGTATAACGTATAAAGTATAACGTACATCGTATATCGTAAAACGTATAACGTATAACGTATAACGTATAACGTGTAACGTATAATGTATAACGTATAACGTATAATGTATAACGTATAACGTATAACGTATACGTATAACGTAATAACGTATAACGTATAACGTATAACGTATAACGTATAACCTGTAACGTATAACGTATAACGTATAACGTATAACGTATAACGTATAACGTGTAACGTATAACGTATAACGTATAACCTATGAGGTATAACGTTGTAACGTGTAACGTATAACGTATAACGTATAACGTATAAACGTATAACGTATAACGTATAACGTATAAAACGTATAACGTATATCGTATAACGTATAACGTATAACGTATAAACGTATAACGTATAACGTATAACGTATAAACGTATAACGTATAACGTATAACGTATAACGTATACGTATAACGTATAACGTATAACGTATAAACGTATAACGTATAACGTAAAACGATACGTATAACGTATAACGTAATAACGTATAACGTATAACGTATAACGTATAACGTACAACGTATAACGTACACGTATAACGTATAACGTATAACGTATAACGTATAACGTAAAACGTATAACGTATAACGTATAACGTATAACGTATAACGTATAACGTATAAACGTATAACGTATAACGCATAACGTATAACGATAACATGTAATGTATAACGTATAACGTATAACGTATAACGTATAACGTATAACATATAACGTATAACGTATAACGTAAACGTATAACGTATAACGTATAACGTATAACGTATAACGTATGACGTATAACGTATAACGTATAATGTATAACGTATAACATATAACGTATAACGTATAACGTATAACGTTTAACGTATAACGTATATCGTCTAACGTATAGCGTATAACTATAACATGTAACGTACAACGTATAACGTATACCGTATAACGTATAACTAATAACGTATAACGTATAACGTATAACGTATAACGTATAACGTATAACGATTATAACGCATACCGAATAACGTATAACGTGTAACGAAGAACGCATAACGCATAACGTATAACGTATATCGTATAACGTATAATGTATAACGTATAACGCATAACGTATAACGTATAACCTATGACTTATAACGTCTAAACGCGTAACGTATAACGTATAACGTATAACGTACAACGCATAACGTATAACGTTTATCGTATACGTATAATGTATAACGTATACCGCATAACGTATAACGTATAATCTATGACGTATAACGTATAACGTATAACGTATAACGTATAACGTACAATGTATAACGTATAACGTATAAACGTTTAAGTATACGTATAACGTATAACGTATAACGTATAGGTATAACGTATAACGTATAACGTATAACGTATAATGTATAACGTATAACGTATAACGTATAACGTATAACGTATAACGTATAACGTATAACGTATAACGTATAACGTATAACGTATAACGTATAACGTATAACGTATAACGTATAACGCATACCGAATAACGCATAACGTGTAACGAAGAACGCATAACGCATAACGTATAAGGTATATCGTCTAATGTATAATGTATAACGTATACCGCCACAACGTATAACGTATAACCTATGACGTATAACGTATAACGTATAACGTATAACGTATAACGTATATCGTATAACGTAATAACCTAATGACGTATAACGTATAACGTATAACGTATAACGTATAACGTATAACGTATAACGTATAATGTATAACGTATAACATGTAACGTATGCGTATAATGTATAACGTATAACGTATAACGTATAACGTATAACGTATAACGTATAACGTATAACGTATAACGTACAACGTATAACGTATAACGTATAAGTATAACGTACAACTCATAACGTATAACGTACAACGTATAACGTATAACGTGTAACGTATAATGTATAACGTATAACGTATAACGTATAACGTATAACGTTATAACGTATAACGTATAGCGTATAACGTATAACGTATAACGTATACGTATAACGTATAACGTATAACGTATAACGTATAACGTAAACGTATAACGCATAACGTATAACGCATAACATGTAATGTATAACGTATAACGTATAACGTATAACGTATAACGTATAACATATAACGTATAACGTATAACGTATAACGTATAACGTTTAACGTATAACGTATAACGTATAACGTATGACGTATAACGTATAACGTATAATGTAAACGTATAACATATAACGTATAACGTATAACGTATAACGTTTAACGTATAACGTATATCGTATAACGTATAACGTATAACTTATAACATGTAACGTACAAGTATAACGTATACCGTATAACGTATAACTAATAACGTATAACGTATAACGAATATCGTACAACGTATACAGCATAACGCATACGTATAACGCATAACGTACAACGTATAACGCATAACGTATAACGTATAATGTATAACCTATGACGTATAACGTATAACGTATAACGTATAACGTATAACGTATAACGTATAACGTATAACGTATATCGTATAACGTATAACGTATAACGTATAACGTATACGTATAACGTATAACGTATAACGTATAACGTATAACGTATAACGTATAACGCATACCGAATAACGTATAACGTGTAACGAAGAACGCATAACGCATAACGTATAACGTATATAGTATAACGTATAATGTATAACGTATAACGCATAACGTATAACGTATAACCTATGACGTATAATGTATAACGCGTAACGTATAACGTATAACGTATAACGATATAACGTATAACGTATAACGTGTAACGTATAACGTATAACGTATAACGTATAACGTATAACGTATAACGTATAAAGTATAACGTATAACGTATAACGTATACGTATAACGTATAACGTATAACGTATATCGTATAACGTATAACGTATAACGTATAACGTATAACGTATAACGTATAACGTATAACGTATAACGTATAACGTATAACGTATAACGTATAACGTATAACGTATAACGTAAAACGTATAACGTATAACGTATAACGTATAACGTATAACGTATAACGTACAACGTATAACGTACAACGTATAAACGTATAACGTATAACGTATAACGTATAACGTATAACGTATAACGTATAACGTATAACGTATAACGTATAACGTATAACGTATAACGTATAATGTATAACGTATAACATATAACGTATAACGTATAACGTATAACGTTTAACGTATAACGTATATCGTATAACGTATAACGTATAACTTATAACATGTAACGTACAACGTATAACGTATACCGTATAACGTATAACTAATAACGTATAACGTATAACGAATATCGTACAACGTATAACGCATAACGTATAACGTATAACGTATAACGCATAACGTAAAACGCATAACGTATAACGTATAACGTATAACCTATGACGTATAACGTATAACGTATAACGTATAACGTATAACGTATAACGTATAACGTATAACGTATAACGTATAACGTATAACGTGTAACGTATAATGTATAACGTATAACGTATAACGTATAACGTATAACGTATAACGTATAACGTATAGCGTATAACGTATAACGTATAACGTATACGTATAACGTATAACGTATAACGTATAACGTATAACGTATAACGTTATAACGTATAACGCATACGTATAACGCATAAATGTAATGTATAACGTATAACGTATATCGTATAACGTATAAACGTATAACGTATAACATATAACGTATAACGTATAACGTATAACGTATAACGTATAACGTATAACGTATAAGTATAACGTATAACGTATGACGTATAACGTATAACGTATAATGTATAACGTATAACATATAACGTATAACGTATAACGTATAACGTTTAACGTATAACGTATATCGTATAACGTATAACGTATAACTTATAACATGTAACGTACAACGTATAACGTATACCGTATAACGTATAACTAATAACGTATAACGTATAACGAATATCGTACAACGTATACAGCATAACGCATAACGTATAACGCATAACGTACAACGTATAACGCATAACGTATAACGTATAATGTATAACCTATGACGTATAACGTATAACGTATAACGTACAACGTATAACGTATAACGTATAACGTATAACGTATAACGTATAAACCTATGACGTATAACGTGTAAGTATACGTATAACGTATAACGTATAACGTATAACGTATAACGTATAAAGTGTAACGTATAACGTATAACGTATAACGTATAACGTATAACGTATAACGTATATCGTATAACGTATAACGTATAACGTATAACGTATAACGTATAACGTATAACGTGTAACGTATAACGTATAACGCATACCGAATAACGTATAACGTGTACGAGAACGCATAACGCATAACGTATAACGTATATCGTATAACGTATAATGTATAACGTATAACGCATAACGTATAACGTATAACCTATGACGTATAACGTATAACGCGTACGTATAACGTATAACGTATAACGTATAAACGTATAACGTATAACGTGTAACGTATAACGTATAACGTATAACGTATAACGTATAACGTATAACGTATAAAGTATAACGTATTAGGTATAACGTATAACGTATAACGTATAACGTATAACGTATAACGTCATATCGTATAACGTAACGGTATAACGTATAACGTATAACGTATAACGTATAACGTTATAACGTATAACGTAAACGTATAACGTATAACGTATAACGTATACGTATAACGTATAACGTATAACGTATAAACGTAAACGTATAACGTATAACGTATAACGTCATAACGTATAACGTATAACGTACAACGTATAACGTATAACGTATAACGTATAACGTACAACTCATAACGTATAACGTACAACGTATAACGTATAACGTGTAACGTATAATGTATAACGTATAACGTAAACGTATAACGTATAACGTATAACGCATAACGTATAACGCATAACATGTAATGTATAACGTATAACGTATAACGTATAACGTATAACATATAACGTATAACGTATAACGTATAACGTATAACGTATAACGTATAACGTATAACGTATGACGTATAACGTATAACGTATAATGTATAACGTATAACATATAACGTATAACGTATACCGTATAACGTTTAACGTATAACGTATATCGTATAACGTATAACGTATAACTTATAACATGTAACGTACAACGTATAACGTATACCGTATAACGTATAACTAATAACGTATAACGTATAACGAATATCGTACAACGTATAACGCATAACGTATAAACGTATAACGTATAACGATATAACGTATAACGTATAACGTATAACGTATAACGTATAACGTATAAACGTATAACGTATAACGTATAACGTATAACGTATAAGTATAACGTATAACGTATAACGTATAATGTATAACGTATAACATATAACGTATAACGTATAACGTATAACGTTTAACGTATAACGTATATCGTATAACATATAACGTATAACTTATAACATGTAACGTACAACGTATAACGTATACCGTATAACGTATAACTAATAACGTATAACGTATAACGAATATCGTACAACGTATAACGCATAACGTATAACGTATAACGTATAACGCATAACGTATAACGCATAACGTATAACGTATAACGTATACCTATGAACGTATAACGTATAAACGTATAACGTATAACGTATAACGTATACGTATAACGTATAACCTATGAGTATAACGTGTAACGTGTAACGTATAACGTATGACGTATAACGTATAACGTATAACGTATAACGTATAACGTACAACGTATAACGTATAACGTATAACGTTTAGCGTATAACGTATACGTATAAACGTATAACGTATAACGTATAACGTGTAACGTATAATGTATAACGTATAACGTATAACGTATAACGTATAACGTATAACGTATAACGTATAAACGTATAACGTATAACGTATAACGTATAACGTATAACGTATAACGTATAACGTATAACGTATAACGTATAACGTATAACGTATAACGCATAAACGTATAACGCATAACATGTAATGTATAACGTATAACGTATAATGTATAACGTATAACGTCTAACGTATAACGTACAAAGTATAACGTATAACGTATAACGTATTACGAATAACGTATAACGTATAACGTATAACGTAACACCTATAACGTATAGAGTATAAGTATAACGTATAACGTATAAAGTATAACGTACATCGTATATCGTAAAACGTAAACGTATAACGTATAACGTATAACGTGTAACGTATAATGTATAACGTATAACGTATAATGTATAACGTATAACGTATAACGTATAACGTATAACGTATAACGTATAACGTATAACGTATACGTATAACGATATAAACGTATAACGTGTAACGTATAACGTATAACGTATAACGTATAACGTATAACGTATAACGTGTAACGTATAACGTATACGTATAACCTATGAGGTATAAGTGTAACGTGTAACGTATAACGTATAACGTATAAACGTTTAACGTATAACGTATAACGTATAACGTATAACGTATAACGTAACGTATAATGTATAACGTATAACATATAACGTATAACGTATAACGTATAACGTTTAACGTATAACGTATATCGTATAACGTATAACGATAACTTATAACATGTAACGTACAACGTATAACGTATACCGTATAACGTATAACTAATAACTATAACGTATAACGAATATCGTACAACGTATAACGATAACGTATAACGTAAAACGTATAACGCAATAACGTATAACGCATAACGTATAACGTAAACGTATAACCTATGACGTATAACGTATAACGTATCAGTATAACGTATTACGTATAACGTATAACGTATAACCTATGAGGTATAACGTGTAACGTGTAACGTATAAGTATAACGTATAACATATAACGTATAACGTATAACGTATAACGTATAACGTATAACGTATAACGTAAGTATAACGTATAACGTATAACGTATAACGTATAACGTATAACGTATAACGTATAACGTATAACGCATACGAATAACGTTATAACGTGTAACGAAGAACGCATAACGCATAACGTATAACGTTTATCGTATAACGTATAATGTATAACGTATACCGCATAACGTATAACGTATAATCTCTGACGTATAACGTATAACGTATAACGTATAACGTATAACTTACAATGTAAGTAACGTATAACGTATAAACGTATAACGTATAACGTATAACGTATAACGTATAACGTATAACGTCTAACGTATAACGAACGTATAACGTATAACGTATAACGTATAACGTATAACGTATAACGTATAACGTATAACGTATAACGTATAACGTATAACGTATAACGTATAACGTATAACGTATAACGTATAACGTATAACGTATAACGTATAACGTATAACGTATAAACGTATAACGTATAACGTATAACGTATAACGTATATCGCATACCGAATAACGCAAAACGTGTAACGAAGAACGCATAACGCATAACGTATAAGGTATATCGTATAACGTATAATGTATAACGTATACCGCATAACGTATAACGTATAACCTATGACGTATAACGTATAACGTATAACGTATAACGTATAACGTATAATGTATACGTATAACGTATAACGTATAACGTATAACGTATAAGTTAACGTATAACGTATATCGTATAACGTATAACCTATGACGTATAACGTATAACGTATAACGTATAACGTATAACGTATAACGTATAACGTATAACGTATAACGTATAACGTATAACGTATAACGTATAACGTATAACGTATAACGTATAACGTATAACGTATAACGAATAACGTAAACGTATAACGCATAATGTATAACGTATAACGTATAACGTATAACGTATAACGTATAAGGTATATCGTATAACGTATAATGTATAACGTATACCGCATAACGTATAACGTATAACCTATGACGTATAACGTATAACGTATAACGTATAACGTATAACGTATAATGTATAACGTATAACGTATAACGTATAACGTATAACGTATAACGTATAACGTATAACGTATAACGTATATCGTATAACGTATAACCTATGACGTATAACGTATAACGTATAACGTAAAACGTATGACGCATTACATACTACGTATAACGTATAAACATGTAACGTATAGCGTATAACGTATAACGTATAACGTATAACGTATAACGTATAACGTATAACGTATAACGTATAACGTATAACGTATAACGTATAACGTATACGTATAACGTATAACGTACAACGTATAACGTTTAACGTATAACCTATAAACGTATAACGTATAACGTATATCGTAAGTATAACGTATAACGTATATCGTATAACGTATAACGTATAACGTATAACGTATAACGTATAACGCATACCGAATAACGTATAACGTATAACGTATAACGTATAACGTATAACGTATAACGTACAACTCATAACGTATAACGTACAACGTATAACGTATAACGTGTAACGTATAATGTATAACGTATAACGTATAACGTATAACGTATAACGTATAACGCATAACGTATAACGCATAACATGTAATGTATAACGTATACGTATAATGTATAACGTATAACGTCTAACGTATAACGTACAAAGTATAACGTATAACGTATAACGTATTACGAATAAGTATAACGTATAACGTATAACGTAACACCTATAACGTATAGAGTATAACGTATAACGTATAACGTATAAAGTATAACGTACATCGTATATCGTAAAACGTATAACGTATAACGTAATAACGTATAACGTGTAACGTATAATGTATAACGTATACGTATAATGTATAACGTATAAACGTATAACGTATAACGTATAACGTATAACGTATAACGTATAACGTAATAACGTATAACGTATAACGTGTAACGTATAACGTATAACGTATAACGTATAACGTATAACGTATAACGTATAACGTGTAACGTATAACGTATAACGTATAACCTATGAGGTATAACGTGTAACGTGTAACGTATAACGTATAACGTATAACGTTTAACGTATAACGTATAACGTATAACGTATAACGTATAACGTATAACGTATAATGTATAACGTATAACATATAACGTATAACGTATAACGTATAACGTTTAACGTATAACGTATATCGTATAAGTATAACGTATAAACTTATAACATGTAACGTACAAACGTATAACGTATACCGTATAACGTATAACTAATAACGTATAACGTATAACGAATATCGTACAACGTATAACGCATAACGTATAACGTATAACGCAAACGTATAACGCATAACGTATAACGTATAACGTATAACCTATGACGTATAACGTATAACGTATCACGTATAACGTATAACGTATAACGTATAACGTATAACCTATGAGGTATAAACGTGTAACGTGTAACGTATAACGTATAACGTATAACGTATAACGTATAACGTATAACGTATAACGTATAACGTATAATGTATAACGTATAACGTATAACGTATATCGTATAGAGTATAACGTATAACGTATAACGTATAAAGTATAACGTACATCGTATATCGTAAAACGTATAACGTATAACGTATAACGTATAACGTGTAACGTATAATGTATAACGTATAACGTATAACGTATATCGTATAACGTATAACGTATAACGTAATATCGTATAACGTATAACGTATAACGTATAACGTATAACGTATAACGCATACCGAATAACGTATAACGTATAACGTATAACGTATAACGTATAACGTATAACGTACAACTCATAACGTATAACGTACAACGTATAACGTATAACGTGTAACGTATAATGTATAACGTATAACGTATAACGTAAACGTATAACGTATAACGCATAACGTATAACGCATAACATGTAATGTATAACGTATAACGTATAATGTATAACGTATAACGTCTAACGTATAACGTACAAAGTAATAACGTATAACGTATAACGTATTACGAATAACGTATAACGTATAACGTATAACGTAACACCTATAACGTATAGAGTATAAACGTAAACGTATAACGTATAAAGTATAACGTACATCGTATATCGTAAAACGTATAACGTATAACGTATAACGTATAACGTGTAAACGTATAATGTATAACCGTATAACGTATAATGTATAACGTATAACGTATAACGTATAACGTATAACGTACTAACGTATAACGTATAACGTATAACGTATAACGTATAACGTGTAACGTATAACGTATAACGTATAACGTATAACGTATAACGTATAACGTATAACGTGTAACGTATAACGTATAACGTATAACCTATGAGGTATAACGTGTAACGTGTAACGTATAACGTATAACGTATAACGTTTAACGTATAACGTATAACGTATAACGTATAACGTATAACGTATAACCGTATAATGTATAACGTATAACATATAACGTATAACGTATAACGTATAAGTATAACGTATAACGTATAACGTATAACGCATAACGTATAACGCATAACGTATAACGTACAACGTGTAACGTATAACGTATAGCGTATAACGTATAACATATTACATATTACATATAACGTATAACGTACAACCTATAACGTATAACGTATAACGTATAACGTATCACGTATAACGTATAACGTATGACGTGTCACGTATAAGGTATGACCTATAACGCATAACGTATAGCGTACAACGCATAACGTATAACGTATAACGTATAACGTATAACGTATAACGATATTAACGTATAACGAACGTATAACGTATAACGTATAACGTATAACGTATAAGTATAACGTATAACGTATAACGTATAACGTATAACGTATAACGTATAACGCATAACGTATAACGCATAACGTATAACGTACAACGTGTAACGTATAACGTGTAACGTATAACGTATAGCGTATAACGTATAACATATTACATATTACATATAACGTATAACGTACAACCTATAACGTATAACGTATAACGTATAACGTATCACGTATAACGTATAACGTATGACGTATCACGTATAAGGTATGACCTATAACGCATAACGTATAGCGTATAACGCATAACGTATAACGTAATAACGTATAACGTATAACGCTATTACGTATAACGTATAACGAATAACGTATAACGTATAACGTGTAACGAAGAACGCATAACGCATAACGTATAACGTATATCGTATAACGTATAATGTATAACGTATAACGCATAACGTATAACGATAACCTATGACGTATAACGTATAACGCGTAACGTATAACGTATAACGTATAACGTATAACGTATAACGTATAACGTATAAGTGTAACGTATAACGTATAACGTATAACGTATAACGTATAAACGTATAACGTATAAGTATAACGTATAACGTAATAACGTATAACGTATAACGTATAACGTACAAGGTATATCGTATAACGTATAACGTATAACGTATAACGTTATAACGTATAACGTATAACGTCAAGTGTAACGTATAACGTGTAACGTATAACGTATAGCGTATAACGTATAACATATTACATATTACATATAACGTATAACGTACAACCTATAACGTATAACGTATAACGTATAACGTATCACGTATAACGTATAACGTATGACGTATCACGTATAAGGTATGACCTATAACGCATAACGTATAGCGTATAACGCATAACGTATAACGTATAACGTATAACGTATAACGTATAACGTATAACGTATAACGTATAACGTATAACGTATATCGTATAACGTATAACGTATAACGTATAACGTATAACGTATAAGGCATAACGTATACCGTATAACGTATAACGTCAAACGTATAACGATAACGTATAACGTATAACGTATAACGCATAACGTATAACGTATAACGTATAACGTATAACGTATAACGTATAACGTATAACGCATAACGTATAACGTATAACGTTTAACGTATAACGTATAACGTATAACGTATAACGTATAACGTATAACGTATAACGTATAACGTACAACGTATAACGTATAACGTATATCGTATAACGTATAACGTATAACGTATAACGTTTAACGTGTAACGTATAACGCATAACGTATAACGTATAACGTATAACGTATTACGTATAACGTATAACGAATAACGTATAACGTATAACGTATAACGTATAACGTATAACGTATAACGTATAACGTATAACGCATAACGTATAACGCATAACGTATAACGTACAACGTGTAACGTATAACGTATAGCGTATAACGTATAACATATTACATATTACATATAACGTATAACGTACAACCTATAACGTATAACGTATAACGTATAACGTATCACGTATAACGTATAACGTATGACGTGTCACGTATAAGGTATGACCTATAACGCATACGTATAGCGTATAACGCAATAACGTATAACGTATAACGTATAACGTATAACGTATACGTATACGTATAACGAATAACGAATAACGTATAACGTAACGTATAACGTATAACGTATAACGTATAACGTATAACGTAAAGTATAACGTATAACGTATAACGTATAACGCATAACGTATAACGCATAACGTATAACGTACAACGTGTAACGTATAACGTGTAACGTATAACGTATAGCGTATAACGTATAACATATTACATATTACATATAACGTATAACGTACAACCTATAACGTATACAGTATAACGTATAATGTATCACGATTAACGTATAACGTATGACGTATCACGTATAAGGTATGACCTATAACGCATAACGTATAGCGTATAACGCATAACGTATAACGTATAACGATAACGTATAACGTATTACGTATAACGTATAACGAATAACGTATAACGTATAACGTGTAACGAAGAACGCATACGCATAACGTATAACGTATATCGTATAACGTATAATGTATAACGTATAACGCATAACGTATAACGTATAACCTATGACGTATAACGTATAACGCGTAACGTATAACGTATAACGTATAACGTATAACGTATAACGTATAACGTATAACGTGTAACGTATAAGTATAACGTATAACGTATAACGTATAACGTATAACGTATAAAGTATAACGTATAACGTATAACGTATAACGTATAACGTATAACGTATAAGGTATATCGTATAACGTATAACGTATAACGTATAACGTATAACGTATAACGTATAACGTATAACGTATAACGTATAACGTATAACGTATAACGCATACCGAATAACGTATAACGTGTAACGAAGAACGCATAACGCATAACGTATAACGTATATCGTATAACGTATAATGTATAACGTATAACGCATAACGTATAACGTATAACCTATGACGTATAACGTATAACGCGTAAACGTATAACGTATAACGTATAACGTATAACGCATAACGTTTAACGTATAACGTATAACGTATAACGTATAACGTACAACGTATAACGTATAACGTATATCGTATAACGTATAACGTATAACGTATAACGTCTAACGTGTAACGTATAACGCATAACGTATAACGTATAACGTATAACGTATCACGTATAACGTATAACGTATGACGTATCACGTATAAGGTATGACCTATAACGCATAACGTATAGCGTATAACGCATAACGTATAACGTATAACGTATAACGTATAACGTATAACGTATTACGTATAACGTATAACGAATAACGTATAACGTATAACGTATAACGTATAACGTATAACGTATAACGTATAACGTATAACGTATAACGTATAACGTATAACGTATAACGCATAACGTATAACGCATAACGTATAACGTACAACGTGTAACGTATAACGTGTAACGTATAACGTATAGCGTATAACGTATAACATATTACATATTACATATAACGTATAACGTACAACCTATAACGTATAACGTATAACGTATAACGTATCACGTAAACGTATAACGTATGACGTATCACGTATAAGTATGACCTATAACGCATAACGTATAGCGTATAACGCATAACGTATAAACGTATAACGTATAACGTATAACGTATAACGAATTACGTATAACGTATAACGAATAACGGTATAACGTATAACGTGTAACGAAGAACGCATAACGCATAACGTATAACGTATATCGTATAACGTATAATGTATAACGTATAACGCATAACGTATAACGTATAACCTATGACGTATAACGTATAACGCGTAACGTATAACGTATAAACGTATACTATAACGTATAACGTATAACGTATAACGTTTAACGTATAACGTATAACGTATAACGTATAACGTATAACGAATAAACGTATAACGTATAAACGTATAACGTATAACGTATAAGTATAACGTATAACGTATAAGGTATATCGTATAACGTATACGTAACGTATAACGTATAACGTATAACGTATAACGTATAACGTATAACGTAATAACGTATAACGTGTAACGCAAGAACGATAACGAAAACGCATAAACGCATAACGTATAACGTATATCGTATAACGTATAATGTATAACGTATAACGCATAAGTATAACGTATAACCTATGACGTATAACGTATAACGTATAACGCGTAACGTATAACGTATAACGTATAACGTATAACGCATAACGTAATAACGTATAACGTATTACGTTTAACCTGTAACGTCCAACGTATAACGTATAACGTATACCGTATAACGTATAACGTATAACTTATAACGTATAACGTATAACGTATAACGTGTAACGTATAACGTATAACGTAAAACGTATTACGTATTACGTATAACCTATAACGTCTAACGTATAACGTATTACGTATAACGTATAACGTATAACGTATAACGTGTAACGAAGAACGCATAACGCATAACGTATAACGTATATCGTATAACGTATAATGTATAACGTATAACGCATAACGTATAACGTATAACCTATGACGTATAACGTATAACGCGTAACGTATAACGTATAACGTATAACGTATAACGTATAACGTATAAGTATAACGTGTAACGTATAACGTATAAGTATAACGTAATAACGTATAACGTATAACGTATAAAGTATAACGTATAACGTATAACGTATAACGTATAACGTATAACGTACAAGGTATATCGTTATAACGTATAACGTATAACGTATAACGTATAACGTATAACGTATAACGTACAACGTGTAACGTATAACGTGTAACGTATAACGTATAGCGTATAACGTATAACATATTACATATTACATATAACGTATAACGTACAACCTATACGTATAACGTATAACGTATAACGTATCACGTATAACGTATAACGTATGACGTATCACGTATAAGGTATGACCTATAACGCATAACGTATAGCGTATAACGCATAACGTATAACGTATAACGTATAACGTATAACGTATAACGTATAACGTATAACGTATAACGTATAACGTATATCGTATAACGTATAACGTATAACGTATAACGTATAACGTATAAGGCATAAACGTATACCGTATAACGTATAACGTCAAACGTATAACGAATAACGTATAACGTATAACGTATAACGCATAACGTATAACGTATAACGTATAACGTATAACGTATAACGTATAACGTATAACGCATAACGTATAACGTATAACGTTTAACGTATAACGTATAACGTATAACGTATAACGTATAACGTATAACGTATAACGTATAACGTACAACGTATAACGTATAACGTATATCGTATAACGTATAACGTATAACGTATAACGTTTAACGTGTAACGTATAACGCATAACGTATAACGTATAACGTATAACGTATTACGTATAACGTATAACGAATAACGTATAACGTATAACGCTATAACGTATAACGTATAACGTATAACGTATAACGTATAACGCATAACGTATAACGCATAACGTATAACGTACAACGTGTAACGTATAACGTATAGCGTATAACGTATAACATATTACATATTACATATAACGTATAACGTACAACCTATAACGTATAACGTATAACGTTAACGTATCACGTATAAACGTATAACGTATGACGTGTCACGTATAAGGTATGACCTATAACGCATAACGTATAGCGTATAACGCATAACGTATAAACGTATAACGTATAACGATAACGTATAACGTATTACGTATAACGATAAACGTATAACGTATAACGTATAACGTATAACGTATAACGTATAACGTATAACGTATAACGTATAAGTATAACGTATAACGCATAACGTATAACGCATAACGTATAACGTACAACGTGTAACGTATAACGTGTAACGTATAACGTATAGCGTATAACGTATAACATATTAATATTACATATAACGTATAACGTACAACTATAACGTATAACGTATAACGTATAATGTATCACGATTAACGTATAACGTATGACGTATCACGTATAAGGTATGACCTATAACGCATAACGTATAGCGTATAACGCAATAACGTATAAACGTATAACGTATAACGTATAACGTATTACGTATAACGTATAACGAATAACGTATAACGTATAACGTGTAACGAAGAACGCATAACGCATAACGTATAACGTATATCGTATAACGTATAATGTATAACGTATAACGCATAACGTATAACGTATAACTATGACGTATAACGTATAAGCGTAACGTATAACGTATAACGTATAACGTATAACGTATAACGTATAACGTATACGTATAACGTTATACGTTATACGTTATACGTTATACGTTATACGTTACGCGTTATACGTTATACGTCATAGGTTATACGTTATACGTTATGCGTTATACGTTATACATTATACGTTATACGATATACGTTATACGTTATGCGTTATGCGTTCTTCGTTACACGTTATACGTTATACGTTATTCGTTATACGTTATACGTAATACGTTATACGTTATACGTTATACGTTATACGTTATGCGTTATACGCTATACGTTATGCGTTATAGGTCATACCTTATACGTGATACGTCATACGTTATACGTTAATCGTGATACATTATACGTTATACGTTATACGTTATAGGTTGTACGTTATACGTTATATGTAATATGTAATATGTTATACGTTATACGCTATACGTTATACGTTACACGTTATACGTTACACGTTGTACGTTATACGTTATGCGTTATACGTTATGCGTTATACGTTATACGTTATACGTTATACGTTATACGTTATACGTTATACGTTATACGTTATACGTTATACGTTATACGTTATACGTTATTCGTTATACGTTATACGTAATACGTTATACGTTATACGTTATACGTTATACGTTATACGTTATGCGTTATACGCTATACGTTATGCGTTATAGGTCATACCTTATACGTGACACGTCATACGTTATACGTTATACGTGATACGTTATACGTTATACGTTATACGTTATAGGTTGT
Organism: Ptiloglossa arizonensis; assembly: GCF_051014685.1. Taxonomy (NCBI): domain Eukaryota; kingdom Metazoa; phylum Arthropoda; class Insecta; order Hymenoptera; family Colletidae; genus Ptiloglossa; species Ptiloglossa arizonensis. Next base: position 21,585 of record NW_027479740.1, read on the forward strand.
ACGTTATACGTTATATGTAATATGTAATATGTTATACGTTATACGCTATACGTTATACGTTACACGTTGTACGTTATACGTTATGCGTTATACGTTATGCGTTATACGTTATACGTTATACGTTATACGTTATACGTTATACGTTATACGTTATACGTTATTCGTTATACGTTATACGTAATACGTTATACGTTATACGTTATACGTTATGCGTTATACGTTACACGTTAAACGTTATACGTTATACGTTATACGTTATACGATATACGTTATACGTTATACGTTGTACGTTATACGTTATACGTTATACGTTATACGTTATACGTTATACGTTATACGTTATACGTTAAACGTTATACGTTATACGTTATGCGTTATACGTTATACGTTATACGTTATACGTTATACGTTATACGTTATACGTTATGCGTTATACGTTATACGTTATACGTTATTCGTTATACGTTTGACGTTATACGTTATACGGTATACGTTATGCCTTATACGTTATACGTTATACGTTATACGTTATACGTTATACGATATACGTTATACGTTATACGTTATACGTTATACGTTATACGTTATACGTTATACGTTATACGTTATACGTTATGCGTTATACGCTATACGTTATGCGTTATAGGTCATACCTTATACGTGATACGTCATACGTTATACGTTATACGTGATACGTTATACGTTATACGTTATACGTTATAGGTTGTACGTTATACGTTATATGTAATATGTAATATGTTATACGTTATACGCTATACGTTATACGTTACACGTTATACGTTACACGTTGTACGTTATACGTTATACGTTATACGTTATACGTTATACGTTATACGTTATACGATATACCTTGTACGTTATACGTTATACGTTATACGTTATACGTTATACGTTATACTTTATACGTTATACGTTATACGTTATACGTTATACGTTATACGTTATACGTTACACGTTATACGTTATACGTTATACGTTATACGTTATACGTTATACGTTATACGTTACGCGTTATACGTTATACGTCATAGGTTATACGTTATACGTTATGCGTTATACGTTATACATTATACGTTATACGATATACGTTATACGTTATGCGTTATGCGTTCTTCGTTACACGTTATACGTTATACGTTATACGTTATACGTAATACGTTATACGTTAGACGTTATAGGTTATACGTAATACGTAATACGTTTTACGTTATACGTTATACGTTACACGTTATACGTTATACGTTATACGTTATAAGTTATACGTTATACGTTATACGGTATACGTTATACGTTATACGTTGGACGTTACAGGTTAAACGTAATACGTTATACGTTATACGTTATGCGTTATACGTTATACGTTATACGTTATACGTTACGCGTTATACGTTATACGTTATACGTCATAGGTTATACGTTATACGTTATGCGTTATACGTTATACATTATACGTTATACGATATACGTTATACGTTATGCGTTATGCGTTCTTCGTTACACGTTATACGTTATTCGGTATGCGTTATACGTTATACGTTATACGTTATACGTTATACGTTATACGTTATACGTTATACGTTATACGTTATACGTTATACGATATACCTTATACGTTATACGTTATACGTTATACGTTATACGTTATACGTTATACTTTATACGTTATACGTTATACGTTATACGTTATACGTTATACGTTATACGTTACACGTTATACGTTATACGTTATACGTTATACGTTATACGTTATACGTTATACGTTACGCGTTATACGTTATACGTCATAGGTTATACGTTATACGTTATGCGTTATACGTTATACATTATACGTTATACGATATACGTTATACGTTATGCGTTATGCGTTCTTCGTTACACGTTATACGTTATACGTTATTCGTTATACGTTATACGTAATTCGTTATACGTTATACGTTATACGTTATACGTTATACGTTATGCGTTATACGCTATACGTTATGCGTTATAGGTCATACCTTATACGTGATACGTCATACGTTATACGTTATACGTGATACGTTATACGTTATACGTTATACGTTATAGGTTGTACGTTATACGTTATATGTAATATGTAATATGTTATACGTTATACGCTATACGTTATACGTTACACGTTATACGTTACACGTTGTACGTTATACGTTATGCGTTATACGTTATGCGTTATACGTTATACGTTATACGTTATACGTTATACGTTATACGTTATACGTTATACGTTATACGTTATACGTTATACGTTATACGTTATTCGTTATACGTTATACGTAATACGTTATACGTTATACGTTATACGTTATACGTTATACGTTATGCGTTATACGCTATACGTTATGCGTTATAGGTCATACCTTATACGTGATACGTCATACGTTATACGTTATACGTGATACGTTATACGTTATACGTTATACGTTATGCGTTATACGTTACACGTTAGACGTTATACGTTATACGTTATACGTTATACGATATACGTTATACGTTATACGTTGTACGTTATACGTTATACGTTATACGTTATACGTTAAACGTTATGCGTTATACGTTATACGTTATACGTTATACGTTACGCGTTATACGTTATACGTCATAGGTTATACGTTATACGTTATGCGTTATACGTTATACATTATACGTTATACGATATACGTTATACGTTATGCGTTATGCGTTCTTCGTTACACGTTATACGTTATTCGGTATGCGTTATACGTTATACGTTATACGTTATACGTTATACGTTATACGTTATACGTTATACGTTATACGTTATACGTTATACGTTATACGATATACCTTATACGTTATACGTTATACGTTATACGTTATACGTTATACGTTATACTTTATACGTTATACGTTATACGTTATACGTTATACGTTATACGTTATACGTTACACGTTATACGTTATACGTTATACGTTATACGTTATACGTTATACGTTATACGTTACGCGTTATACGTTATACGTCATAGGTTATACGTTATACGTTATGCGTTATACGTTATACATTATACGTTATACGATATACGTTATACGTTATGCGTTATGCGTTCTTCGTTACACGTTATACGTTATACGTTATTCGTTATACGTTATACGTAATACGTTATACGTTATACGTTATACGTTATACGTTATGCGTTATACGCTATACGTTATGCGTTATAGGTCATACCTTATACGTGATACGTCATACGTTATACGTTAATCGTGATACATTATACGTTATACGTTATACGTTATAGGTTGTACGTTATACGTTATATGTAATATGTAATATGTTATACGTTATACGCTATACGTTATACGTTACACGTTATACGTTACACGTTGTACGTTATACGTTATGCGTTATACGTTATGCGTTATACGTTATACGTTATACGTTATACGTTATACGTTATACGTTATACGTTATACGTTATACGTTATACGTTATACGTTATACGTTATTCGTTATACGTTATACGTAATACGTTATACGTTATACGTTATACGTTATACGTTATACGTTATGCGTTATACGCTATACGTTATGCGTTATAGGTCATACCTTATACGTGACACGTCATACGTTATACGTTATACGTGATACGTTATACGTTATACGTTATACGTTATAGGTTGTACGTTATACGTTATATGTAATATGTAATATGTTATACGTTATACGCTATACGTTATACGTTACACGTTGTACGTTATACGTTATGCGTTATACGTTATGCGTTATACGTTATACGTTATACGTTATACGTTATACGTTATACGTTATACGTTATACGTTATTCGTTATACGTTATACGTAATACGTTATACGTTATACGTTATACGTTATGCGTTATACGTTACACGTTAAACGTTATACGTTATACGTTATACGTTATACGATATACGTTATACGTTATACGTTGTACGTTATACGTTATACGTTATACGTTATACGTTATACGTTATACGTTATACGTTATACGTTAAACGTTATACGTTATACGTTATGCGTTATACGTTATACGTTATACGTTATACGTTATACGTTATACGTTATACGTTATGCGTTATACGTTATACGTTATACGTTATTCGTTATACGTTTGACGTTATACGTTATACGGTATACGTTATGCCTTATACGTTATACGTTATACGTTATACGTTATACGTTATACGATATACGTTATACGTTATACGTTATACGTTATACGTTATACGTTATACGTTATACGTTATACGTTATACGTTATGCGTTATACGCTATACGTTATGCGTTATAGGTCATACCTTATACGTGATACGTCATACGTTATACGTTATACGTGATACGTTATACGTTATACGTTATACGTTATAGGTTGTACGTTATACGTTATATGTAATATGTAATATGTTATACGTTATACGCTATACGTTATACGTTACACGTTATACGTTACACGTTGTACGTTATACGTTATACGTTATACGTTATACGTTATACGTTATACGTTATACGATATACCTTGTACGTTATACGTTATACGTTATACGTTATACGTTATACGTTATACTTTATACGTTATACGTTATACGTTATACGTTATACGTTATACGTTATACGTTACACGTTATACGTTATACGTTATACGTTATACGTTATACGTTATACGTTATACGTTACGCGTTATACGTTATACGTCATAGGTTATACGTTATACGTTATGCGTTATACGTTATACATTATACGTTATACGATATACGTTATACGTTATGCGTTATGCGTTCTTCGTTACACGTTATACGTTATACGTTATTCGTTATACGTTATACGTAATACGTTATACGTTATACGTTATACGTTATACGTTATGCGTTATACGCTATACGTTATGCGTTATAGGTCATACCTTATACGTGATACGTCATACGTTATACGTTATACGTGATACGTTATACGTTATACGTTATACGTTATAGGTTGTACGTTATACGTTATATGTAATATGTAATATGTTATACGTTATACGCTATACGTTATACGTTACACGTTATACGTTACACGTTGTACGTTATACGTTATGCGTTATACGTTATGCGTTATACGTTATACGTTATACGTTATACGTTATACGTTATACGTTATACGTTATACGTTATACGTTATACGTTATACGTTATACGTTATTCGTTATACGTTATACGTAATACGTTATACGTTATACGTTATACGTTATACGTTATACGTTATGCGTTGTACGCTATACGTTATGCGTTATAGGTCATACCTTATACGTGACACGTCATACGTTATACGTTATACGTGATACGTTATACGTTATACGTTATACGTTATAGGTTGTACGTTATACGTTATATGTAATATGTAATATGTTATACGTTATACGCTATACGTTATACGTTACACGTTGTACGTTATACGTTATGCGTTATACGTTATGCGTTATACGTTATACGTTATACGTTATACGTTATACGTTATACGTTATACGTTATATGTTATACGTTATACATTATACGTTATACGTTATACGTTATACGTTATACGTTATACGTTATACGTTAAACGTTATACGTTATACGTTATACGTTACACGTTACACGTTATACCTCATAGGTTATACGTTATACGTTATACGTTACACGTTATACGTTATACGTTATACGTTATACGTTATACGTTATACGTTATACGTTACACGTTATACGTTATACGTTATACGTTATACGTTATACGTTATACGTTATACGTTATACGTTATACGTTATACGTTATACATTATACGTTATACGTTATACATTATACGTTACACGTTATACGTTATACGTTATACGTTATACGTTTTACGATATACGATGTACGTTATACTTTATACGTTATACGTTATACGTTATACTCTATACGTTATAGGTGTTACGTTATACGTTATACGTTATACGTTATTCGTAATACGTTATACGTTATACGTTATACTTTGTACGTTATACGTTAGACGTTATACGTTATACATTATACGTTATACGTTATACATTACATGTTATGCGTTATACGTTATGCGTTATACGTTATACGTTATACGTTATACGTTATACGTTATACATTATACGTTACACGTTATACGTTATACGTTGTACGTTATACGTTATGAGTTGTACGTTATACGTTATACGTTATACGTTATACGTTATACGTTATACGTTATTCGGTATGCGTTATACGTTATACGTTATACGTTATACGTTATACGTTATACGATATACGTTATACGTTATACGTTATACGATATACGTTATACGTTATACGTTATACATTATACGTTACACGTTATACGTTATACGTTATACGTTATACGTTTTACGATATACGATGTACGTTATACTTTATACGTTATACGTTATACGTTATACTCTATACGATATACGTTATACGTTATACGTTATACATTATACGTTATACGTTATACGTTATACGTTATACGTTATACGTTATACGTTATACGTTATACGTTACACGTTACACGTTATACCTCATAGGTTATACGTTATACGTTATACGTTATACGTTATACGTGATACGTTATACGTTATACGTCATAGGTTATACGTTATACGTTATACGTTATGCGTTATACGTTATGCGTTATACGTTATACGTTATGCGTTATACGTTGTACGATATTCGTTATACGTTATACGTTATTAGTTATACGTTATACGGTATACGTTATACGTTGTACGTTACATGTTATAAGTTATACGTTATACGTTATACGATATACGTTATACGTTAAACGTTATACGTTATACGTTATACGTTATATGTTATACGTTATACATTATACGTTATACGTTATACGTTATACGTTATACGTTATACGTTATACGTTAAACGTTATACGTTATACGTTATACGTTACACGTTACACGTTATACCTCATAGGTTATACGTTATACGTTATACGTTACACGTTATACGTTATACGTTATACGTTATACGTTATACGTTATACGTTATACGTTACACGTTATACGTTATACGTTATACGTTATACGTTATACGTTATACGTTATACGTTATACGTTATACGTTATACGTTATACATTATACGTTATACGTTATACATTATACGTTACACGTTATACGTTATACGTTATACGTTATACGTTTTACGATATACGATGTACGTTATACTTTATACGTTATACGTTATACGTTATACTCTATACGTTATAGGTGTTACGTTATACGTTATACGTTATACGTTATTCGTAATACGTTATACGTTATACGTTATACTTTGTACGTTATACGTTAGACGTTATACGTTATACATTATACGTTATACGTTATACATTACATGTTATGCGTTATACGTTATGCGTTATACGTTATACGTTATACGTTATACGTTATACGTTATACATTATACGTTACACGTTATACGTTATACGTTGTACGTTATACGTTATGAGTTGTACGTTATACGTTATACGTTATACGTTATACGTTATACGTTATACGTTATTCGGTATGCGTTATACGTTATACGTTATACGTTATACGTTATACGTTATACGATATACGTTATACGTTATACGTTATACGATATACGTTATACGTTATACGTTATAGGTTATACGTTAAACGTTATACGTTGTACGTTATACGTTATACGTTATACGTTATACGTTATACGTTATACGTTATACGTTATACGTTATACGTTATACGTTATACGTTATACGTTATACGTTATACGTTATACGCTATACGTTACATGTTATACGTTATACGTAGTATGTAATGCGTCATACGTTTTACGTTATACGTTATACGTTATACGTCATAGGTTATACGTTATACGATATACGTTATACGTTATACGTTATACGTTATACGTTATACGTTATACGTTATACGTTATACGTTATACATTATACGTTATACGTTATACGTTATACGTTATACGTTATACGTCATAGGTTATACGTTATACGTTATGCGGTATACGTTATACATTATACGTTATACGATATACCTTATACGTTATACGTTATACGTTATACGTTATACGTTATACATTATGCGTTATACGTTTTACGTTATTCGTTATACGTTATACGTTATACGTTATACGTTATACGTTATACGTTATACGTTATACGTTATACGTTATACGTTATACGTTATACGTTATACGTTATACGTTATACGTTATACGTTATACGTTATACGTCATAGGTTATACGTTATACGATATACGTTATACGTTATACGTTATACGTTATACGTTATACGTTATACGTTATACGTTATACATTATACGTTATACGTTATACGTTATACGTTATACGTTATACGTCATAGGTTATACGTTATACGTTATGCGGTATACGTTATACATTATACGTTATACGATATACCTTATACGTTATGCGTTATGCGTTCTTCGTTACACGTTTTGCGTTATTCGGTATGCGATATACGTTATACGTTATACGTTATACGTTATACGTTATACGTTATACGTTATACGTTATACGTTATACGTTATACGTTATACGTTATACGTTATACGTTATACGTTATACGTTATACGTTATACGTTATACGTTATACGTTATACGTTATACGTTATACGTTATACGTTATACGTTATACGTTATACGTTATACGTTATACGTTATACGTTATACGTTATACGTTATACGTTATACGTTATACGTTATACGTTATACGTTATACGTTATACATTGTAAGTTATACGTTATACGTTATACGTTATACGTTATACGTCAGAGATTATACGTTATACGTTATGCGGTATACGTTATACATTATACGTTATACGATAAACGTTATACGTTATGCGTTATGCGTTCTTCGTTACACGTTATACGTTATTCGGTATGCGTTATACGTTATACGTTATACGTTATACGTTATACGTTATACGTTATACGTTATACGTTATACGTTATACGTTATACGTTATACGTTATACGTTATACGTTATACGTTATACGTTATATGTTATACGTTATACGTTATACGTTACACGTTACACGTTATACCTCATAGGTTATACGTTATACGTTATACGTAATACGTTATACGTGATACGTTATACGTTATACGTCATAGGTTATACGTTATACGTTATACGTTATGCGTTATACGTTATGCGTTATACGTTATACGTTATACGTTATGCGTTATACGTTGTACGATATTCGTTATACGTTATACGTTATTAGTTATACGTTATACGGTATACGTTATACGTTGTACGTTACATGTTATAAGTTATACGTTATACGTTATACGATATACGTTATACGTTAAACGTTATACGTTATACGTTATACGTTATATGTTATACGTTATACATTATACGTTATACGTTATACGTTATACGTTATACGTTATACGTTATACGTTAAACGTTATACGTTATACGTTATACGTTACACGTTACACGTTATACCTCATAGGTTATACGTTATACGTTATACGTTACACGTTATACGTTATACGTTATACGTTATACGTTATACGTTATACGTTACACGTTATACGTTATACGTTATACGTTATACGTTATACGTTATACGTTATACGTTATACGTTATACGTTATACGTTATACGTTATACGTTATACATTATACGTTATACGTTATACATTATACGTTACACGTTATACGTTATACGTTATACGTTATACGTTTTACGATATACGATGTACGTTATACTTTATACGTTATACGTTATACGTTATACTCTATACGTTATAGGTGTTACGTTATACGTTATACGTTATACGTTATTCGTAATACGTTATACGTTATACGTTATACTTTGTACGTTATACGTTAGACGTTATACGTTATACATTATACGTTATACGTTATACATTACATGTTATGCGTTATACGTTATGCGTTATACGTTATACGTTATACGTTATACGTTATACGTTATACGTTATACGTTATACGTTATACGTTATACGTTATACGTTATACGTTATACGTTATACGTTATACGTTATACGTTATACGTTATACGTTATACGTTATACATTATACGTTACACGTTATACGTTATACGTTATACGTTATACGTTATACGTTATACGCTATACGTTATACGTTATACGTTATACGTTGTACGTTATACGTTATACGTTATACGTTATACGTTATACGTCATACGTTATACGTTACACGTTACACGTTATACCTCATAGGTTATACGTTATACGTTATACGTTATACGTTATACGTTATACGTTATACGTTATACGTCATAGGTTATACGTTATACGTTATACGTTATGCGTTATACGTTATGCGTTATACGTTATACGTTATACGTTATGCGTTATACGTTGTACGATATTCGTTATACGTTATACGTTATTAGTTATACGTTATACGGTATACGTTATACGTTGTACGTTACATGTTATAAGTTATACGTTATATGTTATACGATATACGTTATACGTTAAACGTTATACGTTATACGTTATACGTTATATGTTATACGTTATACATTATACGTTATACGTTATACGTTATACGTTATACGTTATACGTTATACGTTATACGTTATACGTTATACGTTATACGTTATACGTTATACGTTATACGTTATACGTTATACGTTATACGTTATACGTTATACGTTATGCGTTATACGTTGTACGATATTCGTTATACGTTATACGTTATTAGTTATACGTTATACGGTATACGTTATACGTTGTACGTTACATGTTATAAGTTATACGTTATACGTTATACGATATACGTTATACGTTAAACGTTATACGGTATACGTTATACGTTATATGTTATACGTTATACATTATACGTTATACGTTATACGTCATACGTTATACGTTATACGTTATACGTTATACGTTATACGTTATACGTTATACGTTATATGTTATACGTTATACGTTATACGTTATACGTTATACATTACATGTTATGCGTTATACGTTATGCGTTATACGTTATACGTTATACGTTATACGTTATACGTTATACATTATACGTTACACGTTATACGTTATACGTTGTACGTTATACGTTATGAGTTGTACGTTATACGTTATACGTTATACGTTATACGTTGTACGTTATACGTTATACGTTATACGTTATACGTTATACGTTATACGTTTTACGTTATACGTTATACGTTATACGTTATACGTTATACGTTATACGTTATACGTTATACGTTATACGTTATACGTTATACGTTATACGTTATACGTTATACGTTATACGTTATACGTTATACGATATACGTTATACGTTATACGTTATACGTTATACGTTATACGTTATACCTAATACGTTATACTTTATACGTTATACGTTATACGTTATACGTTATACGTTATACGTTATACGTTACACGTTATACGTTATACGTTATACGTTATACGTTATACGTTATACGTTACGCGTTATACGTTATACGTCATAGGTTATACGTTATACGTTATGCGTTATACGTTATACATTATACGTTATACGATATACGTTATACGTTATGCGTTATGCGTTCTTCGTTACACGTTATACGTTATTCGGTATGCGTTATACGTTATACGTTACACGTTATACGTTATACGTTATACGTTATACGTTATACGTTATACGTTATACGATATACGTTATACGTTATACGTTATACGTTATACGTTATACGTTATACGTTACACTTTATACGTTATACGTTATACGTTATACGTTATACGTTATACGTTATACGTTACACGTTATACGTCATAGGTTATACGTTATACGTTATACGTTATACGTTATACGTTATACGTTGTACGTTATACGTTATACGTTATACGTCATAGGTTATACATTATACGTTATACGTTATGCGTTATACGTTGTACGTTATGCGTTATACGTTATGCGTTATGCTGTATACGTTGTACGATATTCGTTATACGTTATACGTTATTAGTTATACGTTATACGGTATACGTTATACGTTGTACGTTACATGTTATAAGTTATACGTTATACGTTATACGATATACGTTATACGTTAAACGTTATACGTTATACGTTATACGTTATATGTTATACGTTATACATTATACGTTATACGTTATACGTCATACGTTATACGTTATACGTTATACGTTATACGTTATACGTTATACGTTATACGTTATACGTTATACGTTATATGTTATACGTTATACGTTATACGTTATACGATATACGTTATACGTTATACATTACATGTTATGCGTTATACGTTATGCGTTATACGTTATACGTTATACGTTATACGTTATACGTTATACGTTATACGTTATACGTTATACGTTATACGTTATACGTTATACGCTATACGTTATACGTTATACGTTATACGTTATACGTTATACGTTATACGTTATACATTATACGTTACACGTTATACGTTATACGTTATACGTTATACGTTATACGTTATACGTTATACGTTATACGTTATACGTTATACGTTATACGTCATAGGTTATACGTTATACGTTATACGTTATGCGTTTTACGTTATGCGTTATACGTTATACGTTATACGTTATGCGTTATACGTTGTACGATATTCGTTATACGTTATACGTTATTAGTTATACGTTATACGGTATACGTTATACGTTGTACGTTACATGTTATAAGTTATACGTTATACGTTATACGATATACGTTATACGTTAAACGTTATACGTTATACGTTATACGTTATATGTTATACGTTATACATTATACGTTATACGTTATACGTTATACGTTATACGTTATACGTTATACGTTATACGTTATACGTTATACGTTATACGTTATACGTTATACGTTATACGTTGTACGTTATACGTTGTACGTTATACGTTATACGTTATACGTTATACGTTATACGTTATACGTTTTACGTTATACGTTATACGTTATACGTTATACGTTATACGTTATACGTTATACGTTATACGTTATACGTTATACGTTATACGTTATACGTTATACGTTATACGTTATACGATATACGTTATACGTTATACGTTATACGTTATACGTTATACGTTATACGTTATACTTTATACGTTATACGTTATACGTTATACGTTATACGTTATACGTTATACGTTACACGTTATACGTTATACGTTATACGTTATACGTTATACGTTATACGTTACGCGTTATACATTATACGTCATAGGTTATACGTTATACGTTATGCGTTATACGTTATACATTATACGTTATACGATATACGTTATACGTTATGCGTTATGCGTTCTTCGTTACACGTTATACGTTATTCGGTATGCGTTATACGTTATACGTTATACGTTATACGTTATACGTTATACGTTATACGTTATACGTTATACGTTATACGTTATACGTTATACGATATACGTTATACGTTATACGTTATACGTTATACGTTATACGTTATACGTTATACGTTATACGTCATAGGTTATACATTATACGTTATACGTTATGCGTTATACGTTGTACGTTATGCGTTATACGTTATGCGTTATGCTGTATACGTTGTACGATATTCGTTATACGTTATACGTTATTAGTTATACGTTATACGGTATACGTTATACGTTGTACGTTACATGTTATAAGTTATACGTTATACGTTATACGATATACGTTATACGTTAAACGTTATACGTTATACGTTATACGTTATATGTTATACGTTATACATTATACGTTATACGTTATACGTCATACGTTATACGTTATACGTTATACGTTAAACGTTATACGTTATACGTTATACGTTATACGTTATATGTTATACGTTATACGTTATACGTTATACGTTATACGTTATACATTACATGTTATGCGTTATACGTTATGCGTTATACGTTATACGTTATACGTTATACGTTATACGTTATACGTTATACGTTATACGTTATACGTTATACGTTATACGCTATACGTTATACGTTATACGTTATACGTTATACGTTATACGTTATACGTTATACATTATACGTTACACGTTATACGTTATACGTTGTACGTTATACGTTATGAGTTGTACGTTATACGTTATACGTTATACGTTATACGTTGTACGTTATACGTTATACGTTATACGTTATACGTTATACGTTATACGTTATACGTTATACGTTATACATTATACGCTATACGTTACATGTTATACGTTATACATTATACGTTATACGTTATACGTTATACGTTATACGTTATACGTTATACGTTATACGTCATAGGTTATACGTTATACGATATACGTTATACGTTATACGTTATACGTTATACGTTATACGTCATAGGTTATACGTTATACGTTGTGCGGTATACGTTATACATTATACATTAGACGATATACCTTATACGTTATGCGTTATGCGTTCTTCGTTACACGTTATGCGTTATTCGGTATGCGTTATACGTTATACGTTATACGTTATACGTTATACGTTATACGTTATACGTTATACGTTATACGTTATACGTTATACGTTATACGTTATACGTTATACGTTATACGTTATACATTATACGTTATACGTTATACGTTATACGTTATACGCTATACGTTATACGTTATACGTTATACGTTATACGTTAAACGTTATACGTTATACGTTATACATTGTACGTTATACGTTATACGTTATACGTTATACGTTATACGTCATAGATTATACGTTATACGTTATGCGGTATACGTTATACATTATACGTTATACGATAAACGTTATACGTTATGCGTTGTACGTTATACGTTATACGTTATACGTTACGCGTTATACGTTATAAGTCATAGGTTATACGTTATACGTTATGCGTTATACGTTATACATTATACGTTATACGATATACGTTATACGTTATGCGTTATGCGTTCTTCGTTACACGTTATACGTTATTCGGTATGCGTTATACGTTATACGTTATACGTTATACGTTATACGTTATACGTTATACGTTATTAGTTATACGTTATACGGTATACGTTATACGTTGTACGTTACATGTTATAAGTTATACGCTATACGTTATACGATATACGTTATACGTTAAACGTTATACGTTATACGTTATACGTTATATGTTATACGTTATACATTATACGTTATACGTTATACGTCATACGTTATACGTTATACGTTATACGTTATACGTTATACGTTATACGTTATACGTTATACGTTATATGTTATACGTTATACGTTATACGTTATACGTTATACGTTATACATTACATGTTATGCGTTATACGTTATGCGTTATACGTTATACGTTATACGTTATACGTTATACGTTATACGTTATACGTTATACGTTATACGTTATACGTTATACGTTATACGTTATACGTTATACGTTATACGTTGTACGTTATACGTTGTACGTTATACGTTATACGTTATACGTTATACGTTATACGTTATACGTTATACGTTATACGTTTTACGTTATACGTTATACGTTATACGTTATACGTTATACGTTATACGTTATACGTTATACGTTATACGTTATACGTTATACGTTATACGTTATACGTTATACGTTATACGTTATACGTTATACGTTATACGTTATACGATATACGTTATACGTTATACGTTATACGTTATACGTTATACGTTATACGTTATACGTTATACGTTATACGTTATACGTTACACGTTACACGTTATACCTCATAGGTTATACGTTATACGTTATACGTTACACGTTATACGTTATACGTTATACGTTATACGTTATACGTTATACGTTACAGGTTATACGTTATACGTTATACGTTATACGTTATACGTTATACGTTATACGTTATACGTTATACGTTATACGTTATACGTTATACATTATACGTTATACGTTATACATTATACGTTACACGTTATACGTTATACGTTATACGTTATACGTTTTACGATATACGATGTACGTTATACTTTATACGTTATACGTTATACGTTATACTTTATACGTTATAGGTGTTACGTTATACGTTATACGTTATACGTTATTCGTAGTACGTTATACGTTATACGTTATACTTTGTACGTTATACGTTATACGTTATACGTTATACATTATACGTTATACGTTATACATTACATGTTATGCGTTATACGTTATGCGTTATACGTTATACGTTATACGTTATACGTTATACGTTATACGTTATACGTTATACGTTATACGTTATACGTTATACGTTATACGTTATACGTTATACGTTATACGTTATACGTTATACGTTATACGTTATACGTTATACGTTATACGTTATACGTTATACATTATACGTTACACGTTATACGTTATACGTTATACGTTATACGTTATACGTTATACGCTATACGTTATACGTTATACGTTATACGTTGTACGTTATACGTTATACGTTATACGTTATACGTTATACGTTATACGTTACACGTTACACGTTATACCTCATAGGTTATACGTTATACGTTATACGTTATACGTTATACGTTATACGTTATACGTTATACGTCATAGGTTATACGTTATACGTTATACGTTATGCGTTATACGTTATGCGTTATACGTTATACGTTATACGTTATGCGTTATACGTTGTACGATATTCGTTATACGTTATACGTTATTAGTTATACGTTATACGGTATACGTTATACGTTGTACGTTACATGTTATAAGTTATACGTTATACGTTATACGATATACGTTATACGTTAAACGTTATACGTTATACGTTATACGTTATATGTTATACGTTATACATTATACGTTATACGTTATACGTTATACGTTATACGTTATACGTTATACGTTATACGTTATACGTTATACGTTATACGTAATACGTTATACGTTATACGTTATACGTTATACGTTATACGTTATACGTTATACGTTATACGTTATGCGTTATACGTTGTACGATATTCGTTATACGTTATACGTTATTAGTTATACGTTATACGGTATACGTTATACGTTGTACGTTACATGCTATAAGTTATACGTTATACGTTATACGATATACGTTATACGTTAAACGTTATACGTTATACGTTATACGTTATATGTTATACGTTATACATTATACGTTATACGTTATACGTCATACGTTATACGTTATACGTTATACGTTATACGTTATACGTTATACGTTATACGTTATACGTTATACGTTATACGATATACGTTATACGTTATACGTTATACGTTATACGTTATACGTTATACGTTATACTTTATACGTTATACGTTATACGTTATACGTTATACGTTATACGTTATACGTTACACGTTATACGTTATACGTTATACGTTATACGTTATACGTTATACGTTACGCGTTATACATTATACGTCATAGGTTATACGTTATACGTTATGCGTTATACGTTATACATTATACGTTATACGATATACGTTATACGTTATGCGTTATGCGTTCTTCGTTACACGTTATACGTTATTCGGTATGCGTTATACGTTATACGTTATACGTTATACGTTATACGTTATACGTTATACGTTATACGTTATACGTTATACGTTATACGTTATACGATATACGTTATACGTTATACGTTATACGTTATACGTTATACGTTATACGTTATACGTTATACGTCATAGGTTATACATTATACGTTATACGTTATGCGTTATACGTTGTACGTTATGCGTTATACGTTATGCGTTATGCTGTATACGTTGTACGATATTCGTTATACGTTATACGTTATTAGTTATACGTTATACGGTATACGTTATACGTTGTACGTTACATGTTATAAGTTATACGTTATACGTTATACGATATACGTTATACGTTAAACGTTATACGTTATACGTTATACGTTATATGTTATACGTTATACATTATACGTTATACGTTATACGTCATACGTTATACGTTATACGTTATACGTTAAACGTTATACGTTATACGTTATACGTTATACGTTATATGTTATACGTTATACGTTATACGTTATACGTTATACGTTATACATTACATGTTATGCGTTATACGTTATGCGTTATACGTTATACGTTATACGTTATACGTTATACGTTATACGTTATACGTTATACGTTATACGTTATACGTTATACGCTATACGTTATACGTTATACGTTATACGTTATACGTTATACGTTATACGTTATACGTTAAACGTTATACGTTATACGTTATACATTGTACGTTATACGTTATACGTTATACGTTATACGTTATACGTCATAGATTATACGTTATACGTTATGCGGTATACGTTATACATTATACGTTATACGATAAACGTTATACGTTATGCGTTGTACGTTATACGTTATACGTTATACGTTATACGTTAAACGTTATACGTTATACGTTATACGTTATACGTTATACGTTATACGTTATACGTTATACGTTATACATTATACGTTATACGTTATACGTTATACGTTATACGCTATACGTTATACGTTATACGTTATACGTTATACGTTAAACGTTATACGTTATACGTTATACATTGTACGTTATACGTTATACGTTATACGTTATACGTTATACGTCATAGATTATACGTTATACGTTATGCGGTATACGTTATACATTATACGTTATACGATAAACGTTATACGTTATGCGTTGTACGTTATACGTTATACGTTATACGTTACGCGTTATACGTTATAAGTCATAGGTTATACGTTATACGTTATGCGTTATACGTTATACATTATACGTTATACGATATACGTTATACGTTATGCGTTATGCGTTCTTCGTTACACGTTATACGTTATTCGGTATGCGTTATACGTTATACGTTATACGTTATACGTTATACGTTATACGTTATACGTTATTAGTTATACGTTATACGGTATACGTTATACGTTGTACGTTACATGTTATAAGTTATACGCTATACGTTATACGATATACGTTATACGTTAAACGTTATACGTTATACGTTATACGTTATATGTTATACGTTATACATTATACGTTATACGTTATACGTCATACGTTATACGTTATACGTTATACGTTATACGTTATACGTTATACGTTATACGTTATACGTTATATGTTATACGTTATACGTTATACGTTATACGTTATACGTTATACATTACATGTTATGCGTTATACGTTATGCGTTATACGTTATACGTTATACGTTATACGTTATACGTTATACGTTATACGTTATACGTTATACGTTATACGTTATACGTTATACGTTATACGTTATACGTTATACGTTGTACGTTATACGTTGTACGTTATACGTTATACGTTATACGTTATACGTTATACGTTATACGTTTTACGTTATACGTTATACGTTATACGTTATACGTTATACGTTATACGTTATACGTTATACGTTATACGTTATACGTTATACGTTATACGTTATACGTTATACGTTATACGTTATACGTTATACGTTATACGATATACGTTATACGTTATACGTTATACGTTATACGTTATACGTTATACGTTATACGTTATACGTTATACGTTATACGTTACACGTTACACGTTATACCTCATAGGTTATACGTTATACGTTATACGTTACACGTTATACGTTATACGTTATACGTTATACGTTATACGTTATACGTTACAGGTTATACGTTATACGTTATACGTTATACGTTATACGTTATACGTTATACGTTATACGTTATACGTTATACGTTATACGTTATACATTATACGTTATACGTTATACATTATACGTTACACGTTATACGTTATACGTTATACGTTATACGTTTTACGATATACGATGTACGTTATACTTTATACGTTATACGTTATACGTTATACTTTATACGTTATAGGTGTTACGTTATACGTTATACGTTATACGTTATTCGTAGTACGTTATACGTTATACGTTATACTTTGTACGTTATACGTTATACGTTATACGTTATACATTATACGTTATACGTTATACATTACATGTTATGCGTTATACGTTATGCGTTATACGTTATACGTTATACGTTATACGTTATACGTTATACGTTATACGTTATACGTTATACGTTATACGTTATACGTTATACGTTATACGTTATACGTTATACGTTATACGTTATACGTTATACGTTATACGTTATACGTTATACGTTATACGTTATACATTATACGTTACACGTTATACGTTATACGTTATACGTTATACGTTATACGTTATACGCTATACGTTATACGTTATACGTTATACGTTGTACGTTATACGTTATACGTTATACGTTATACGTTATACGTTATACGTTACACGTTACACGTTATACCTCATAGGTTATACGTTATACGTTATACGTTATACGTTATACGTTATACGTTATACGTTATACGTCATAGGTTATACGTTATACGTTATACGTATGCGTTATACGTTATGCGTTATACGTTATACGTTATACGTTATGCGTTTATACGTTGTACGATATTCGTTATACGTTATACGTTATTAGTTATACGTTATACGGTATACGTTATACGTTGTACGTTACATGTTATAAGTTATACGTTATACGTTATACGATATACGTTATACGTTAAACGTTATACGTTATACGTTATACGTTATATGTTATACGTTATACATTATACGTTATACGTTATACGTTATACGTTATACGTTATACGTTATACGTTATACGTTATACGTTATACGTTATACGTAATACGTTATACGTTATACGTTATACGTTATACGTTATACGTTATACGTTATACGTTATACGTTATGCGTTATACGTTGTACGATATTCGTTATACGTTATACGTTATTAGTTATACGTTATACGGTATACGTTATACGTTGTACGTTACATGCTATAAGTTATACGTTATACGTTATACGATATACGTTATACGTTAAACGTTATACGTTATACGTTATACGTTATACGTTATACGTTATACGTTATACGTTATACGTTATACATTATACGTTATACGTTATACGTTATACGTTATACGCTATACGTTATACGTTATACGTTATACGTTATACGTTAAACGTTATACGTTATACGTTATACATTGTACGTTATACGTTATACGTTATACGTTATACGTTATACGTCATAGATTATACGTTATACGTTATGCGGTATACGTTATACATTATACGTTATACGATAAACGTTATACGTTATGCGTTGTACGTTATACGTTATACGTTATACGTTACGCGTTATACGTTATAAGTCATAGGTTATACGTTATACGTTATGCGTTATACGTTATACATTATACGTTATACGATATACGTTATACGTTATGCGTTATGCGTTCTTCGTTACACGTTATACGTTATTCGGTATGCGTTATACGTTATACGTTATACGTTATACGTTATACGTTATACGTTATACGTTATTAGTTATACGTTATACGGTATACGTTATACGTTGTACGTTACATGTTATAAGTTATACGCTATACGTTATACGATATACGTTATACGTTAAACGTTATACGTTATACGTTATACGTTATATGTTATACGTTATACATTATACGTTATACGTTATACGTCATACGTTATACGTTATACGTTATACGTTATACGTTATACGTTATACGTTATACGTTATACGTTATATGTTATACGTTATACGTTATACGTTATACGTTATACGTTATACATTACATGTTATGCGTTATACGTTATGCGTTATACGTTATACGTTATACGTTATACGTTATACGTTATACGTTATACGTTATACGTTATACGTTATACGTTATACGTTATACGTTATACGTTATACGTTATACGTTGTACGTTATACGTTGTACGTTATACGTTATACGTTATACGTTATACGTTATACGTTATACGTTTTACGTTATACGTTATACGTTATACGTTATACGTTATACGTTATACGTTATACGTTATACGTTATACGTTATACGTTATACGTTATACGTTATACGTTATACGTTATACGTTATACGTTATACGTTATACGATATACGTTATACGTTATACGTTATACGTTATACGTTATACGTTATACGTTATACGTTATACGTTATACGTTATACGTTACACGTTACACGTTATACCTCATAGGTTATACGTTATACGTTATACGTTACACGTTATACGTTATACGTTATACGTTATACGTTATACGTTATACGTTACAGGTTATACGTTATACGTTATACGTTATACGTTATACGTTATACGTTATACGTTATACGTTATACGTTATACGTTATACGTTATACATTATACGTTATACGTTATACATTATACGTTACACGTTATACGTTATACGTTATACGTTATACGTTTTACGATATACGATGTACGTTATACTTTATACGTTATACGTTATACGTTATACTTTATACGTTATAGGTGTTACGTTATACGTTATACGTTATACGTTATTCGTAGTACGTTATACGTTATACGTTATACTTTGTACGTTATACGTTATACGTTATACGTTATACATTATACGTTATACGTTATACATTACATGTTATGCGTTATACGTTATGCGTTATACGTTATACGTTATACGTTATACGTTATACGTTATACGTTATACGTTATACGTTATACGTTATACGTTATACGTTATACGTTATACGTTATACGTTATACGTTATACGTTATACGTTATACGTTATACGTTATACGTTATACGTTATACGTTATACATTATACGTTACACGTTATACGTTATACGTTATACGTTATACGTTATACGTTATACGCTATACGTTATACGTTATACGTTATACGTTGTACGTTATACGTTATACGTTATACGTTATACGTTATACGTTATACGTTACACGTTACACGTTATACCTCATAGGTTATACGTTATACGTTATACGTTATACGTTATACGTTATACGTTATACGTTATACGTCATAGGTTATACGTTATACGTTATACGTTATGCGTTATACGTTATGCGTTATACGTTATACGTTATACGTTATGCGTTATACGTTGTACGATATTCGTTATACGTTATACGTTATTAGTTATACGTTATACGGTATACGTTATACGTTGTACGTTACATGTTATAAGTTATACGTTATACGTTATACGATATACGTTATACGTTAAACGTTATACGTTATACGTTATACGTTATATGTTATACGTTATACATTATACGTTATACGTTATACGTTATACGTTATACGTTATACGTTATACGTTATACGTTATACGTTATACGTTATACGTAATACGTTATACGTTATACGTTATACGTTATACGTTATACGTTATACGTTATACGTTATACGTTATGCGTTATACGTTGTACGATATTCGTTATACGTTATACGTTATTAGTTATACGTTATACGGTATACGTTATACGTTGTACGTTACATGCTATAAGTTATACGTTATACGTTATACGATATACGTTATACGTTAAACGTTATACGTTATACGTTATACGTTATATGTTATACGTTATACATTATACGTTATACGTTATACGTCATACGTTATACGTTATACGTTATACGTTATACGTTATACGTTATACGTTATACGTTATACGTTATACGTTATACGATATACGTTATACGTTATACGTTATACGTTATACGTTATACGTTATACGTTATACTTTATACGTTATACGTTATACGTTATACGTTATACGTTATACGTTATACGTTACACGTTATACGTTATACGTTATACGTTATACGTTATACGTTATACGTTACGCGTTATACATTATACGTCATAGGTTATACGTTATACGTTATGCGTTATACGTTATACATTATACGTTATACGATATACGTTATACGTTATGCGTTATGCGTTCTTCGTTACACGTTATACGTTATTCGGTATGCGTTATACGTTATACGTTATACGTTATACGTTATACGTTATACGTTATACGTTATACGTTATACGTTATACGTTATACGTTATACGATATACGTTATACGTTATACGTTATACGTTATACGTTATACGTTATACGTTATACGTTATACGTCATAGGTTATACATTATACGTTATACGTTATGCGTTATACGTTGTACGTTATGCGTTATACGTTATGCGTTATGCTGTATACGTTGTACGATATTCGTTATACGTTATACGTTATACGTTATACGTTATACGTTATACGTTATACGCTATACGTTATACGTTATACGTTATACGTTATACGTTATACGTTATACGTTATACATTATACGTTACACGTTATACGTTATACGTTGTACGTTATACGTTATGAGTTGTACGTTATACGTTATACGTTATACGTTATACGTTGTACGTTATACGTTATACGTTATACGTTATACGTTATACGTTATACGTTATATGTTATACGTTATACATTATACGCTATACGTTACATGTTATACGTTATACATTATACGTTATACGTTATACGTTATACGTTATACGTTATACGTTATACGTTATACGTCATAGGTTATACGTTATACGATATACGTTATACGTTATACGTTATACGTTATACGTTATACGTCATAGGTTATACGTTATACGTTGTGCGGTATACGTTATACATTATACATTAGACGATATACCTTATACGTTATGCGTTATGCGTTCTTCGTTACACGTTATGCGTTATTCGGTATGCGTTATACGTTATACGTTATACGTTATACGTTATACGTTATACGTTATACGTTATACGTTATACGTTATACGTTATACGTTATACGTTATACGTTATACGTTATACGTTATACATTATACGTTATACGTTATACGTTATACGTTATACGCTATACGTTATACGTTATACGTTATACGTTATACGTTAAACGTTATACGTTATACGTTATACATTGTACGTTATACGTTATACGTTATACGTTATACGTTATACGTCATAGATTATACGTTATACGTTATGCGGTATACGTTATACATTATACGTTATACGATAAACGTTATACGTTATGCGTTGTACGTTATACGTTATACGTTATACGTTACGCGTTATACGTTATAAGTCATAGGTTATACGTTATACGTTATGCGTTATACGTTATACATTATACGTTATACGATATACGTTATACGTTATGCGTTATGCGTTCTTCGTTACACGTTATACGTTATTCGGTATGCGTTATACGTTATACGTTATACGTTATACGTTATACGTTATACGTTATACGTTATTAGTTATACGTTATACGGTATACGTTATACGTTGTACGTTACATGTTATAAGTTATACGCTATACGTTATACGATATACGTTATACGTTAAACGTTATACGTTATACGTTATACGTTATATGTTATACGTTATACATTATACGTTATACGTTATACGTCATACGTTATACGTTATACGTTATACGTTATACGTTATACGTTATACGTTATACGTTATACGTTATATGTTATACGTTATACGTTATACGTTATACGTTATACGTTATACGTTATACATTACATGTTATGCGTTATACGTTATGCGTTATACGTTATACGTTATACGTTATACGTTATACGTTATACGTTATACGTTATACGTTATACGTTATACGTTATACGTTATACGTTATACGTTATACGTTATACGTTGTACGTTATACGTTGTACGTTATACGTTATACGTTATACGTTATACGTTATACGTTATACGTTTTACGTTATACGTTATACGTTATACGTTATACGTTATACGTTATACGTTATACGTTATACGTTATACGTTATACGTTATACGTTATACGTTATACGTTATACGTTATACGTTATACGTTATACGTTATACGATATACGTTATACGTTATACGTTATACGTTATACGTTATACGTTATACGTTATACGTTATACGTTATACGTTATACGTTATACGTTACACGTTACACGTTATACCTCATAGGTTATACGTTATACGTTATACGTTACACGTTATACGTTATACGTTATACGTTATACGTTATACGTTATACGTTACAGGTTATACGTTATACGTTATACGTTATACGTTATACGTTATACGTTATACGTTATACGTTATACGTTATACGTTATACGTTATACATTATACGTTATACGTTATACATTATACGTTACACGTTATACGTTATACGTTATACGTTATACGTTTTACGATATACGATGTACGTTATACTTTATACGTTATACGTTATACGTTATACTTTATACGTTATAGGTGTTACGTTATACGTTATACGTTATACGTTATTCGTAGTACGTTATACGTTATACGTTATACTTTGTACGTTATACGTTATACGTTATACGTTATACATTATACGTTATACGTTATACATTACATGTTATGCGTTATACGTTATGCGTTATACGTTATACGTTATACGTTATACGTTATACGTTATACGTTATACGTTATACGTTATACGTTATACGTTATACGTTATACGTTATACGTTATACGTTATACGTTATACGTTATACGTTATACGTTATACGTTATACGTTATACGTTATACGTTATACATTATACGTTACACGTTATACGTTATACGTTATACGTTATACGTTATACGTTATACGCTATACGTTATACGTTATACGTTATACGTTGTACGTTATACGTTATACGTTATACGTTATACGTTATACGTTATACGTTACACGTTACACGTTATACCTCATAGGTTATACGTTATACGTTATACGTTATACGTTATACGTTATACGTTATACGTTATACGTCATAGGTTATACGTTATACGTTATACGTTATGCGTTATACGTTATGCGTTATACGTTATACGTTATACGTTATGCGTTATACGTTGTACGATATTCGTTATACGTTATACGTTATTAGTTATACGTTATACGGTATACGTTATACGTTGTACGTTACATGTTATAAGTTATACGTTATACGTTATACGATATACGTTATACGTTAAACGTTATACGTTATACGTTATACGTTATATGTTATACGTTATACATTATACGTTATACGTTATACGTTATACGTTATACGTTATACGTTATACGTTATACGTTATACGTTATACGTTATACGTAATACGTTATACGTTATACGTTATACGTTATACGTTATACGTTATACGTTATACGTTATACGTTATGCGTTATACGTTGTACGATATTCGTTATACGTTATACGTTATTAGTTATACGTTATACGGTATACGTTATACGTTGTACGTTACATGCTATAAGTTATACGTTATACGTTATACGATATACGTTATACGTTAAACGTTATACGTTATACGTTATACGTTATATGTTATACGTTATACATTATACGTTATACGTTATACGTCATACGTTATACGTTATACGTTATACGTTATACGTTATACGTTATACGTTATACGTTATATGTTATACGTTATACGTTATACGTTATACGTTATACATTACATGTTATGCGTTATACGTTATGCGTTATACGTTATACGTTATACGTTATACGTTATACGTTATACGTTATACGTTATACGTTATACGTTATACGTTATACGTTATACGTTATACGTTATACGTTATACGTTATACGTTGTACGTTATACGTTGTACGTTATACGTTATACGTTATACGTTATACGTTATACGTTATACGTTTTACGTTATACGTTATACGTTATACGTTATACGTTATACGTTATACGTTATACGTTATACGTTATACGTTATACGTTATACGTTATACGTTATACGTTATACGATATACGTTATACGTTATACGTTATACGTTATACGTTATACGTTATACGTTATACTTTATACGTTATACGTTATACGTTATACGTTATACGTTATACGTTATACGTTACACGTTATACGTTATACGTTATACGTTATACGTTATACGTTATACGTTACGCGTTATACGTTATACGTCATAGGTTATACGTTATACGTTATGCGTTATACGTTATACATTATACGTTATACGATATACGTTATACGTTATGCGTTATGCGTTCTTCGTTACACGTTATACGTTATTCGGTATGCGTTATACGTTATACGTTATACGTTACACGTTATACGTTATACGTTATACGTTATACGTTATACGTTATACGTTATACGATATACGTTATACGTTATACGTTATACGTTATACGTTATACGTTATACGTTATACGTTATACGTCATAGGTTATACATTATACGTTATACGTTATGCGTTATACGTTGTACGTTATGCGTTATACGTTATGCGTTATGCTGTATACGTTGTACGATATTCGTTATACGTTATACGTTATTAGTTATACGTTATACGGTATACGTTATACGTTGTACGTTACATGTTATAAGTTATACGTTATACGTTATACGTTATACGTTATACGTTATACGTTATACGTTATACGTCATAGGTTATACGTTATACGTTATACGTTATGCGTTATACGTTATGCGTTATACGTTATACGTTATACGTTATGCGTTATACGTTGTACGATATTCGTTATAGGTTATACGTTATTAGTTATACGTTATACGGTATACGTTATACGTTGTACGTTACATGTTATAAGTTATACGTTATATGTTATACGATATACGTTATACGTTAAACGTTATACGTTATACGTTATACGTTATATGTTATACGTTATACATTATACGTTATACGTTATACGTTATACGTTATACGTTATACGTTATACGTTATACGTTATACGTTATACGTTATACGTTATACGTTATACGTTATACGTTATACGTTATACGTTATACGTTATACGTTATACGTTATACGTTATGCGTTATACGTTGTACGATATTCGTTATACGTTATACGTTATTAGTTATACGTTATACGGTATACGTTATACGTTGTACGTTACATGTTATAAGTTATACCTTATACGTTATACGATATACGTTATACGTTAAACGTTATACGGTATACGTTATACGTTATATGTTATACGTTATACATTATACGTTATACGTTACACGTCATACGTTATACGTTATACGTT
This sequence comes from Ptiloglossa arizonensis, assembly GCF_051014685.1. NCBI lineage: Eukaryota > Metazoa > Arthropoda > Insecta > Hymenoptera > Colletidae > Ptiloglossa > Ptiloglossa arizonensis. Next base: position 50,745 of record NW_027479740.1, read on the forward strand.
ATACGTTATACGTTATACGTTATACGTTATACGTTATATGTTATACGTTATACGTTATACGTTATACGTTATACATTACATGTTATGCGTTATACGTTATGCGTTATACGTTATACGTTATACGTTATACGTTATACGTTATACGTTATACGTTATACGTTATACGTTATACGTTATACGTTATACGTTATACGTTATACGTTATACGTTATACGTTATACGTTATACGTTATACGTTATACGTTATACGTTATACATTATACGTTACACGTTATACGTTATACGTTGTACGTTATACGTTATGAGTTGTACGTTATACGTTATACGTTATACGTTATACGTTGTACGTTATACGTTATACGTTATACGTTATACGTTATACGTTATACGTTTTACGTTATACGTTATACGTTATACGTTATACGTTATACGTTATACGTTATACGTTATACGTTATACGTTATACGTTATACGTTATACGTTATACGTTATACGTTATACGTTATACGATATACGTTATACGTTATACGTTATACGTTATACGTTATACCTAATACGTTATACTTTATACGTTATACGTTATACGTTATACGTTATACGTTATACGTTATACGTTAGACGTTATACGTTATACGTTATACGTTATACGTTATACGTTATACGTTACGCGTTATACGTTATACGTCATAGGTTATACGTTATACGTTATGCGTTATACGTTATACATTATACGTTATACGATATACGTTATACGTTATGCGTTATGCGTTCTTCGTTACACGTTATACGTTATTCGGTATGCGTTATACGTTATACGTTACACGTTATACGTTATACGTTATACGTTATACGTTATACGTTATACGTTATACGATATACGTTATACGTTATACGTTATACGTTATACGTTATACGTTATACGTTATACGTTACACTTTATACGTTATACGTTATACGTTATACGTTATACGTTATACGTTATACGTTACACGTTATACGTCATAGGTTATACGTTATACGTTATACGTTATACGTTATACGTTATACGTTGTACGTTATACGTTATACGTTATACGTCATAGGTTATACATTATACGTTATACGTTATGCGTTATACGTTGTACGTTATGCGTTATACGTTATGCGTTATGCTGTATACGTTGTACGATATTCGTTATACGTTATACGTTATTAGTTATACGTTATACGGTATACGTTATACGTTGTACGTTACATGTTATAAGTTATACGTTATACGTTATACGATATACGTTATACGTTAAACGTTATACGTTATACGTTATACGTTATATGTTATACGTTATACGTTATACGTTATACGTTATACGTTATACGCTATACGTTATACGTTATACGTTATACGTTATACGTTATACGTTATACGTTATATGTTATACGTTATACGTTATACGTTATACGATATACGTTATACGTTATACATTACATGTTATGCGTTATACGTTATGCGTTATACGTTATACGTTATACGTTATACGTTATACGTTATACGTTATACGTTATACGTTATACGTTATACGTTATACGTTATACGTTATACGTTATACGCTATACGTTATACGTTATACGTTATACGTTATACGTTATACGTTATACGTTATACATTATACGTTACACGTTATACGTTATACGTTATACGTTATACGTTATACGTTATACGTTATACGTTATACGTTATACGTTATACGTTATACGTCATAGGTTATACGTTATACGTTATACGTTATGCGTTTTACGTTATGCGTTATACGTTATACGTTATACGTTATGCGTTATACGTTGTACGATATTCGTTATACGTTATACGTTATTAGTTATACGTTATACGGTATACGTTATACGTTGTACGTTACATGTTATAAGTTATACGTTATACGTTATACGATATACGTTATACGTTAAACGTTATACGTTATACGTTATACGTTATATGTTATACGTTATACATTATACGTTATACGTTATACGTTATACGTTATACGTTATACGTTATACGTTATACGTTATACGTTATACGTTATACGTTATACGTTATACGTTATACGTTGTACGTTATACGTTGTACGTTATACGTTATACGTTATACGTTATACGTTATACGTTATACGTTTTACGTTATACGTTATACGTTATACGTTATACGTTATACGTTATACGTTATACGTTATACGTTATACGTTATACGTTATACGTTATACGTTATACGTTATACGTTATACGATATACGTTATACGTTATACGTTATACGTTATACGTTATACGTTATACGTTATACTTTATACGTTATACGTTATACGTTATACGTTATACGTTATACGTTATACGTTACACGTTATACGTTATACGTTATACGTTATACGTTATACGTTATACGTTACGCGTTATACGTTATACGTCATAGGTTATACGTTATACGTTATGCGTTATACGTTATACATTATACGTTATACGATATACGTTATACGTTATGCGTTATGCGTTCTTCGTTACACGTTATACGTTATTCGGTATGCGTTATACGTTATACGTTATACGTTATACGTTATACGTTATACGTTATATGTTATACGTTATACGTTATACGTTATACGTTATACGATATACGTTATACGTTATACGTTATACGTTATACGTTATACGTTATACGTTATACGTTATACGTCATAGGTTATACATTATACGTTATACGTTATGCGTTATACGTTGTACGTTATGCGTTATACGTTATGCGTTATGCTGTATACGTTGTACGATATTCGTTATACGTTATACGTTATTAGTTATACGTTATACGGTATACGTTATACGTTGTACGTTACATGTTATAAGTTATACGTTATACGTTATACGATATACGTTATACGTTAAACGTTATACGTTATACGTTATACGTTATATGTTATACGTTATACATTATACGTTATACGTTATACGTCATACGTTATACGTTATACGTTATACGTTAAACGTTATACGTTATACGTTATACGTTATACGTTATATGTTATACGTTATACGTTATACGTTATACGTTATACGTTATACATTACATGTTATGCGTTATACGTTATGCGTTATACGTTATACGTTATACGTTATACGTTATACGTTATACGTTATACGTTATACGTTATACGTTATACGTTATACGCTATACGTTATACGTTATACGTTATACGTTATACGTTATACGTTATACGTTATACATTATACGTTACACGTTATACGTTATACGTTGTACGTTATACGTTATGAGTTGTACGTTATACGTTATACGTTATACGTTATACGTTGTACGTTATACGTTATACGTTATACGTTATACGTTATACGTTATACGTTATACGTTATACGTTATACATTATACGCTATACGTTACATGTTATACGTTATACATTATACGTTATACGTTATACGTTATACGTTATACGTTATACGTTATACGTTATACGTTATACGTTATACGTCATAGGTTATACGTTATACGATATACGTTATACGTTATACGTTATACGTTATACGTTATACGTCATAGGTTATACGTTATACGTTGTGCGGTATACGTTATACATTATACATTAGACGATATACCTTATACGTTATGCGTTATGCGTTCTTCGTTACACGTTATGCGTTATTCGGTATGCGTTATACGTTATACGTTATACGTTATACGTTATACGTTATACGTTATACGTTATACGTTATACGTTATACGTTATACGTTATACGTTATACGTTATACGTTATACGTTATACGTTATACATTATACGTTATACGTTATACGTTATACGTTATACGCTATACGTTATACGTTATACGTTATACGTTATACGTTAAACGTTATACGTTATACGTTATACATTGTACGTTATACGTTATACGTTATACGTTATACGTTATACGTCATACATTATACGTTATACGTTATGCGGTATACGTTATACATTATACGTTATACGATAAACGTTATACGTTATGCGTTGTACGTTATACGTTATACGTTATACGTTACGCGTTATACGTTATACGTCATAGGTTATACGTTATACGTTATGCGTTATACGTTATACATTATACGTTATACGATATACGTTATACGTTATGCGTTATGCGTTCTTCGTTACACGTTATACGTTATTCGGTATGCGTTATACGTTATACGTTATACGTTATACGTTATACGTTATACGTTATACGTTATACGTTATACGTTATACGATATACGTTATACGTTATACGTTATACGTTATACGTTATACGTTATACGTTACACTTTATACGTTATACGTTATACGTTATACGTTATACGTTATACGTTATACGTTACACGTTATACGTCATAGGTTATACGTTATACGTTATACGTTATACGTTATACGTTATACGTTGTACGTTATACGTTATACGTTATACGTCATAGGTTATACATTATACGTTATACGTTATGCGTTGTACGTTGTACGTTATGCGTTATACGTTATGCGTTATGCTGTATACGTTGTACGATATTCGTTATACGTTATACGTTATTAGTTATACGTTATACGGTATACGTTATACGTTGTACGTTACATGTTATAAGTTATACGCTATACGTTATACGATATACGTTATACGTTAAACGTTATACGTTATACGTTATACGTTATATGTTATACGTTATACATTATACGTTATACGTTATACGTCATACGTTATACGTTATACGTTATACGTTATACGTTATACGTTATACGTTATACGTTATACGTTATATGTTATACGTTATACGTTATACGTTATACGTTATACGTTATACATTACATGTTATGCGTTATACGTTATGCGTTATACGTTATACGTTATACGTTATACGTTATACGTTATACGTTATACGTTATACGTTATACGTTATACGTTATACGTTATACGTTATACGTTATACGTTATACGTTGTACGTTATACGTTGTACGTTATACGTTATACGTTATACGTTATACGTTATACGTTATACGTTTTACGTTATACGTTATACGTTATACGTTATACGTTATACGTTATACGTTATACGTTATACGTTATACGTTATACGTTATACGTTATACGTTATACGTTATACGTTATACGTTATACGTTATACGTTATACGATATACGTTATACGTTATACGTTATACGTTATACGTTATACGTTATACGTTATACGTTATACGTTATACGTTATACGTTACACGTTACACGTTATACCTCATAGGTTATACGTTATACGTTATACGTTACACGTTATACGTTATACGTTATACGTTATACGTTATACGTTATACGTTACAGGTTATACGTTATACGTTATACGTTATACGTTATACGTTATACGTTATACGTTATACGTTATACGTTATACGTTATACATTATACGTTATACGTTATACATTATACGTTACACGTTATACGTTATACGTTATACGTTATACGTTTTACGATATACGATGTACGTTATACTTTATACGTTATACGTTATACGTTATACTTTATACGTTATAGGTGTTACGTTATACGTTATACGTTATACGTTATTCGTAGTACGTTATACGTTATACGTTATACTTTGTACGTTATACGTTATACGTTATACGTTATACATTATACGTTATACGTTATACATTACATGTTATGCGTTATACGTTATGCGTTATACGTTATACGTTATACGTTATACGTTATACGTTATACGTTATACGTTATACGTTATACGTTATACGTTATACGTTATACGTTATACGTTATACGTTATACGTTATACGTTATACGTTATACGTTATACGTTATACGTTATACGTTATACGTTATACGTTATACGTTATACGTTATACATTATACGTTACACGTTATACGTTATACGTTATACGTTATACGTTATACGTTATACGCTATACGTTATACGTTATACGTTATACGTTGTACGTTATACGTTATACGTTATACGTTATACGTTATACGTTATACGTTACACGTTACACGTTATACCTCATAGGTTATACGTTATACGTTATACGTTATACGTTATACGTTACACGTTATACGTTATACGTCATAGGTTATACGTTATACGTTATACGTTATGCGTTATACGTTATGCGTTATACGTTATACGTTATACGTTATGCGTTATACGTTGTACGATATTCGTTATACGTTATACGTTATTAGTTATACGTTATACGGTATACGTTATACGTTGTACGTTACATGTTATAAGTTATACGTTATACGTTATACGATATACGTTATACGTTAAACGTTATACGTTATACGTTATACGTTATATGTTATACGTTATACATTATACGTTATACGTTATACGTTATACGTTATACGTTATACGTTATACGTTATACGTTATACGTTATACGTTATACGTAATACGTTATACGTTATACGTTATACGTTATACGTTATACGTTATACGTTATACGTTATACGTTATACGTTATGCGTTATACGTTGTACGATATTCGTTATACGTTATACGTTATTAGTTATACGTTATACGGTATACGTTATACGTTGTACGTTACATGCTATAAGTTATACGTTATACGTTATACGATATACGTTATACGTTAAACGTTATACGTTATACGTTATACGTTATATGTTATACGTTATACATTATACGTTATACGTTATACGTCATACGTTATACGTTATACGTTATACGTTATACGTTATACGTTATACGTTATACGTTATATGTTATACGTTATACGTTATACGTTATACGTTATACATTACATGTTATGCGTTATACGTTATGCGTTATACGTTATACGTTATACGTTATACGTTATACGTTATACGTTATACGTTATACGTTATACGTTATACGTTATACGTTATACGTTATACGTTATACGTTATACGTTATACGTTATACGTTGTACGTTATACGTTGTACGTTATACGTTATACGTTATACGTTATACGTTATACGTTATACGTTTTACGTTATACGTTATACGTTATACGTTATACGTTATACGTTATACGTTATACGTTATACGTTATACGTTATACGTTATACGTTATACGTTATACGTTATACGATATACGTTATACGTTATACGTTATACGTTATACGTTATACGTTATACGTTATACTTTATACGTTATACGTTATACGTTATACGTTATACGTTATACGTTATACGTTACACGTTATACGTTATACGTTATACGTTATACGTTATACGTTATACGTTACGCGCTATACGTTATACGTCATAGGTTATACGTTATACGTTATGCGTTATACGTTATACATTATACGTTATACGATATACGTTATACGTTATGCGTTATGCGTTCTTCGTTACACGTTATACGTTATTCGGTATGCGTTATACGTTATACGTTATACGTTACACGTTATACGTTATACGTTATACGTTATACGTTATACGTTATACGTTATACGATATACGTTATACGTTATACGTTATACGTTATACGTTATACGTTATACGTTATACGTTATACGTCATAGGTTATACATTATACGTTATACGTTATGCGTTATACGTTGTACGTTATGCGTTATACGTTATGCGTTATGCTGTATACGTTGTACGATATTCGTTATACGTTATACGTTATTAGTTATACGTTATACGGTATACGTTATACGTTGTACGTTACATGTTATAAGTTATACGTTATACGTTATACGTTATACGATATACGTTATACGTTAAACGTTATACGTTATACGTTATACGTTATATGTTATACGTTATACATTATACGTTATACGTTATACGTCATACGTTATACGTTATACGTTATACGTTATACGTTATACGTTATACGTTATACGTTATACGTTATATGTTATACGTTATACGTTATACGTTATACGTTATACGTTATACATTACATGTTATGCGTTATACGTTATGCGTTATACGTTATACGTTATACGTTATACGTTATACGTTATACGTTATACGTTATACGTTATACGTTATACGTTATACGCTATACGTTATACGTTATACGTTATACGTTATACGTTATACGTTATACGTTATACATTATACGTTACACGTTATACGTTATACGTTGTACGTTATACGTTATGAGTTGTACGTTATACGTTATACGTTATACGTTATACGTTGTACGTTATACGTTATACGTTATACGTTATACGTTATACGTTATACGTTATACGTTATACGTTATACGCTATACGTTACATGTTATACGTTATACATTATACGTTATACGTTATACGTTATACGTTATACGTTATACGTTATACGTTATACGTCATAGGTTATACGTTATACGATATACGTTATACGTTATACGTTATACGTTATACGTTATACGTCATAGGTTATACGTTATACGTTATGCGGTATACGTTATACATTATACATTAGACGATATACCTTATACGTTATGCGTTATGCGTTCTTCGTTACACGTTATGCGTTATTCGGTATGCGTTATACGTTATACGTTATACGTTATACGTTATACGTTATACGTTATACGTTATACGTTATACGTTATACGTTATACGTTATACGTTATACGTTATACGTTATACATTATACGTTATACGTTATACGTTATACGTTATACGCTATACGTTATACGTTATACGTTATACGTTATACGTTAAACGTTATACGTTATACGTTATACATTGTACGTTATACGTTATACGTTATACGTTATACGTTATACGTCATAGATTATACGTTATACGTTATGCGGTATACGTTATACATTATACGTTATACGATAAACGTTATACGTTATGCGTTGTACGTTATACGTTATACGTTATACGTTACGCGTTATACGTTATACGTCATAGGTTATACGTTATACGTTATGCGTTATACGTTATACATTATACGTTATACGATATACGTTATACGTTATGCGTTATGCGTTCTTCGTTACACGTTATACGTTATTCGGTATGCGTTATACGTTATACGTTATACGTTATACGTTATACGTTATACGTTATACGTTATACGTTATACGTTATACGATATACGTTATACGTTATACGTTATACGTTATACGTTATACGTTATACGTTACACTTTATACGTTATACGTTATACGTTATACGTTATACGTTATACGTTATACGTTACACGTTATACGTCATAGGTTATACGTTATACGTTATACGTTATACGTTATACGTTATACGTTGTACGTTATACGTTATACGTTATACGTCATAGGTTATACATTATACGTTATACGTTATGCGTTGTACGTTGTACGTTATGCGTTATACGTTATGCGTTATACGTTATACGTTATACGATATACGTTATACGTTATACGTTATACGTTATACGTTATACGTTATACGTTATACGTTATACGTTATACGTTATACGTTACACGTTACACGTTATACCTCATAGGTTATACGTTATACGTTGTACGTTATACGTTATACGTTATACGTCATAGGTTATACATTATACGTTATACGTTATGCGTTGTACGTTGTACGTTATGCGTTATACGTTATACGTTATACGTTATACGTTATACGTTATACGTTATACGTTACAGGTTATACGTTATGCGTTATACGTTATACGTTATACGTTATACGTTATACGTTATACGTTATACGTTACACGTTATACGTTATACGTTACACGTTATACGTTATACGTTATACGTTATACGTTATACGTTATACGTTACAGGTTATACGTTATACGTTATACGTTATACGTTATACGTTATACGTTATACGTTATACGTTATACGTTATACATTATACGTTATACGTTATACATTATACGTTACACGTTATACGTTATACGTTATACGTTATACGTTTTACGATATACGATGTACGTTATACTTTATACGTTATACGTTATACGTTATACTTTATACGTTATAGGTGTTACGTTATACGTTATACGTTATACGTTATTCGTAATACGTTATACGTTATACGTTATACTTTGTACGTTATACGTTATACGTTATACGTTATACATTATACGTTATACGTTATACATTACATGTTATGCGTTATACGTTATGCGTTATACGTTATACGTTATACGTTATACGTTATACGTTATACGTTATACGTTATACGTTATACGTTATACGTTATACGTTATACGTTATACGTTATACGTTATACGTTATACGTTATACGTTATACGTTATACGTTATACGTTATACGTTATACGTTATACGTTATACATTATACGTTATACGTTATACATTATACGTTACACGTTATACGTTATACGTTATACGTTATACGTTTTACGATATACGATGTACGTTATACTTTATACGTTATACGTTATACGTTATACTTTATACGTTATAGGTGTTACGTTATACGTTATACGTTATACGTTATTCGTAATACGTTATACGTTATACGTTATACTTTGTACGTTATACGTTATACGTTATACGTTATACATTATACGTTATACGTTATACATTACATGTTATGCGTTATACGTTATGCGTTATACGTTATACGTTATACGTTATACGTTATACGTTATACGTTATACGTTATACGTTATACGTTATACGTTATACGTTATACGTTATACGTTATACGTTATACGTTATACGTTATACGTTATACGTTATACGTTATACGTTATACGTTATACGTTATACATTATACGTTACACGGTATACGTTATACGTTATACGTTATACGTTATACGTTATACGCTATACGTTATACGTTATACGTTATACGTTGTACGTTATACGTTATACGTTATACGTTATACGTTATACGTTATACGTTACACGTTACACGTTATACCTCATAGGTTATACGTTATACGTTATACGTTATACGTTATACGTTATACGTTATACGTTATACGTCATAGGTTATACGTTATACGATATACGTTATGCGTTATACGTTATGCGTTATACGTTATACGTTATACGTTATGCGTTATACGTTGTACGATATTCGTTATACGTTATACGTTATTAGTTATACGTTATACGGTATACGTTATACGTTGTACGTTACATGTTATAAGTTATACGTTATACGTTATACGATATACGTTATACGTTAAACGTTATACGTTATACGTTATACGTCATATGTTATACGTTATACATTATACGTTATACGTTATACGTTATACGTTATACGTTATACGTTATACGTTATACGTTATACGTTATACGTAATACGTTATACGTTATACGTTATACGTTATACGTTATACGTTATACGTTATACGTTATACGTTATACGTTATGCGTTATACGTTGTACGATATTCGTTATAAGTTATACGTTATTAGTTATACGTTATACGGTATACGTTATACGTTGTACGTTACATGTTATAAGTTATACGTTATACGTTATACGATATAAGTTATACGTTAAACGTTATACGTTATACGTTATACGTTATATGTTATACGTTATACATTATACGTTATACGTTATACGTCATACGTTATACGTTATACGTTATACGTTATACGTTATACGTTATACGTTATACGTTATATGTTATACGTTATACGTTATACGTTATACGTTATACATTACATGTTATGCGTTATACGTTATGCGTTATACGTTATACGTTATACGTTATACGTTATACGTTATACGTTATACGTTATACGTTATACGTTATACGTTATACGTTATACGTTATACGTTATACGTTATACGTTATACGTTATACGTTATACGTTATACGTTATACGTTATACGTTATACATTATACGTTACACGTTATACGTTATACGTTGTACGTTATACGTTTTACGTTATACGTTATACGTTATACGTTATACGTTATACGTTATACGTTATACGTTATACGTTATACGTTATACGTTATACGTTATACGTTATACGTTATACGTTATACGTTATACGTCATAGGTTATACATTATACGTTATATGTTATACGTTATACGTTATACGTTATACGTTATACGTTATACGTTATACATTACATGTTATGCGTTATACGTTATACGATATACGTTATACGTTAAACGTTATACGTTATACGTTATACGTTATATGTTATACGTTATACATTATACGTTATACGTTATACGTCATACGTTATACGTTATACGTTATACGTTATACGTTATACGTTATACGTTATACGTTAAACGTTATATGTTATACGTTATACGTTATACGTTATACATTACATGTTATGCGTTATACGTTATGCGTTATACGTTATACGTTATACGTTATGCGTTATACGTTATACGTTATACGTTATACGTTATACGTTATACGTTATACGTTATACGTCATAGGTTATACGTTATACGTTATGCGGTATACGTTATACATTATACGTTATACGATATACGTTATACGTTATGCGTTATGCGTTCTTCGTTACACGTTATGCGTTATGCGTTCTTCGTTACACGTTATACGTTATTCGGTATGCGTTATACGTTATACGTTATACGTTATACGTTATACGTTATACGTTATACGTTATACGTTATACGTTATACGTTATACGTTATACGTTATACGTTATACGTTATACGTTATACGTCATAGGTTATACGTTATACGTTATACGTTATACGTTATACGTTATACGTTATACGTTATACGTTATACGTTATACGTTATACGTTATACGTTATACGTTGTACGTTATACGTTATAAGTTGTACGTTATACGATATACGTTGTACGTTATTCTTTATACGTTATTCGTTGCACGTTATACGTCATACGTTATACGTTATACGTTTTACGTTATTCGTTATACGTTATACGATATACGATATACGTTATACGTTATACGTTATACGTTATACGTTATACGTTATACGTTATACGTTATACGTTATACGTTATACGTTATACGTTATACGTTGTACGTTATACGTTATACGTTATACGTTATAAGTTATACGTTATACGTTATACGTTATACGTTGTACGTTATACGTTATACGTTATACATTATACGTTATACGTTATACGTTATACGTTATACGTTATACGTCATAGGTTATACGTTATACGTTATGCGGTATACGTTATACATTATACGTTATACGATATACGTTATACGTTATGCGTTATGCGTTCTTCGTTACACGTTATGCGTTATGCGTTCTTCGTTACACGTTATACGTTATTCGGTATGCGTTATACGTTATACGTTATACGTTATACGTTATACGTTATACGTTATACGTTATACGTTATACGTTATACGTTATACGTTATACGTTATACGTTATACGTTATACGTTATACGTTATACGTTATACGTTATACGTTATACGTTATACGTTATACGTTATACGTTATACATTATACGTTATACGTTATACGTTATACGTTATACGTTATACGTTATACGTTATACGTCATAGGTTATACGTTATACGTTATGCGGTATACGTTATACATTATACGTTATACGATAAACGTTATACGTTATGCGTTATGCGTTCTTCGTTACACGTTATACGTTATTCGGTATGCGTTATACGTTATACGTTATACGACATACGTTATACGTTATATTTTATACGTTATACGTTATACGTTATACGTTATACGTTATACGTTATACGTTACACGTTACACGTTATACGTTATACGTTATACGTTATACGTTATACGTTATACGTTATACGTTATACGTTATACGTTATACGTTATACGTTATACGTTCTACGTTATACGTTATACGTTATACGTTATATTTTATACGTTATACGTTATACGTTATACGTTATACGTTATACGTTATACGTTATACGTTACACGTTACACGTTATACCTCATAGGTTATACGTTATACGTTATACGTTATACGTTATACGTTATACGTTATACGTTATACGTTATACGTTATACGTCATAGGTTATACGTTATACGTTATACGTTATGCGTTATACGTTATGCGTTATACGTTATACGTTATACGTTATGCGTTATACGTTGTACGATATTCGTTATACGTTATACGTTATTAGTTATACGTTATACGGTATACGTTATACGTTGTACGTTACATGTTATAAGTTATACGTTATACGTTATACGATATACGTTATACGTTAAACGTTATACGTTATACGTTATTCGTTATATGTTATACGTTATACATTATACGTTATACGTTATACGTTATACGTTATACGTTATACGTTATACGTCATAGGTTATACATTATACGTTATGCGTTATACGTTATAAGTTATACGTTATACGTTATACGTTATACGTTGTACGTTATACGTTATACGTTATACATTATACGTTATACGTTATACGTTATACGTTATACGTTATACGTCATAGGTTATACGTTATACGTTATACGTTATACGTTTTACGTTATACGTTATACGTTATACGTTATACGTTATACGTTATACGTTATACGTTATACGTTATACGTTATACGTTATACGTTATACGTCATAAGTTATACGTTATACGTTATACGTTATACGTTATACGTTATACGTTATGCGTTATACGTTCTACGATATTCGTTATACGTTATACGTTATTAGTTATACGTTATACGTTATACGTTATACGTCATAGGTTATACGTTATACGTTATACGTTATACGTTATAGGTTATACGTTATACGTTATACGTTATACGTTATACGTTATACGTTATACGTTATACGTTATACGTTATACGTCATAGGTTATACGTTATACGTTATACGATATACGTTATACGTTATACGTTATACGTTATACGTTATACGTTATACGTTATACGTTATACGTTATACGTTGTACGTTGTACGTTATACGTTATACGTTATACGTCATAGGTTATACGTTATACGTTATACGTTATACGTTATACGTTATACGTTATACGTTATACGTTATACGTTATACGTTATACGTTATACGATATACGTTATACGTTATGCGTTATGCGTTCTTCGTTACACGTTATACGTTATTCGGTATGCGTTATACGTTATACGTTATACGTTATACGTTATATGTTATACGTTATACGTTATACGTTATACGTTATACGTTATACGTTATACGTTATACGTTATATTTTATACGTTATACGTTGTACGTTATACGTTATAAGTTGTACGTTATACGATATACGTTATACGTTATTCTTTATACGTTATTCGTTACACGTTATACGTCATACGTTATACGTTATACGTTTTACGTTATTCGTTATACGTTATACGTTATACGATATACGTTATACGTTATACGTTATACGTTATACGTTATACGTTATACGTTGTACGTTATACGTTATACGGTATACGTTATACGTTATACGTTATACGTTTTACGTTATACGTTATACGTTATACGTTATACGTTATACGTTATACGTTATACGTTATACGTTATACGTTATACGCTATACGTCATAAGTTATACGTTATACGTTATACGTTATACGTTATACGTTATACGTTATACGTTATACGTTATACGTTATACGTTATACGTTATACGTTATACGTTATACGTTATACGTTATACGTCATAAGTTATACGTTATACGTTATACGTTATACGTTATACATTATACGTTATGCGTTATACGTTCTACGATATTCGTTATACGTTATATTTTATTAGTTATACGTTATACGTTATACGTTATACGTCATAGGTTATACGTTATACGTTATACGTTATACGTTATACGTTATAGGTTATACGTTATACGTTATACGTTATACGTTATACGTTATACGTTATACGTTATACGTTATACGTTATACGTTATACGTCATAGGTTATACGTTATACGTTATACGTTATACGTTATACGTTATACGTTATACGTTATACGTTATACGTTATACGTTATACGTTATACGTTATACGTTGTACGTTGTACGTTATACGTTATAAGTTGTACGTTATACGATATACGTTGTACGTTATTCTTTATACGTTATTCGTTACACGTTATACGTCATACGTTATACGTTATACGTTTTACGTTATTCGTTATACGTTATACGTTATACGATATACGTTATACGTTATACGTTATACGTTATACGTTATACGTTATACGTTATACGTTATACGTTATACGTTATACGTTATACGTTATACGGTATACGTTATACGTTGTACGTTATACGTTATACGTTATACGTTATAAGTTATACGTTATACGTTATACGTTATACGTTATACGTTGTACGTTATACGTTATACGTTATACATTATACGTTATACGTTATACGTTATACGTTATACGTTATACGTCATAGGTTATACGTTATACGTTATGCGGTATACGTTATACATTATACGTTATACGATATACGTTATACGTTATGCGTTATGCGTTCTTCGTTACACGTTATGCGTTATGCGTTCTTCGTTACACGTTATACGTTATTCGGTATGCGTTATACGTTATACGTTATACGTTATACGTTATACGTTATACGTTATACGTTATACGTTATATGTTATACGTTATACTTTATACGTTATACGTTATACGTTATACGTTATACGTTATACGTTATACGTTATACGTTATACGTTATACATTATACGTTATACGTTATACGTTATACGTTATACGTTATACGTTATACGTTATACGTCATAGGTTATACGTTATACGTTATGCGGTATACGTCATACATTATACGTTATACGATAAACGTTATACGTTATGCGTTATGCGTTCTTCGTTACACGTTATACGTTATTCGGTATGCGTTATACGTTATACGTTATACGTTATACGTTATACGTTATATTTTATACGTTATACGTTATACGTTATACGTTATACGTTATACGTTATACGTTATACGTTACACGTTACACGTTATACGTTATACGTTATACGTTATACGTTATACGTTATACGTTATACGTTATACGTTATACGTTCTACGTTATACGTTATACGTTATACGTTATATTTTATACGTTATACGTTATACGTTATACGTTATACGTTATACGTTATACGTTACACGTTACACGTTATACCTCATATGTTATACGTTATACGTTATACGTTATACGTTATACGTTATACGTTATACGTTATACGTTATACGTTATACGTCATGGGTTATACGTTATACGTTATACGTTATGCGTTATACGTTATGCGTTATACGTTATACGTTATACGTTATGCGTTATACGTTGTACGATATTCGTTATACGTTATACGTTATTAGTTATACGTTATACGTTATACGTTATACGTTATAAGTTATACGTTATACGTTATACGTTATACGTTATACGTTATACGTTATACGTTGTACGTTATACGTTATACGTTATACATTATACGTTATACGTTATACGTTATACGTTATACGTTATACGTCATAGGTTATACGTTATACGTTATGCGATATACGTTATACATTATACGTTATACGATATACGTTATACGTTATGCGTTATGCGTTCTTCGTTACACGTTATGCGTTATGCGTTCTTCGTTACACGTTATACGTTATTCGGTATGCGTTATACGTTATACGTTATACGTTATACGTTATACGTTATACGTTATACGTTATACGTTATATGTTATACGTTATACGTTATACGTTATACGTTATACGTTATACGTTATACGTTATACGTTATACGTTATACATTATACGTTATACGTTATACGTTATACGTTATACGTTATACGTTATACGTTATACGTTATACGTTATACGTCATAGGTTATACGTTATACGTTATGCGGTATACGTCATACATTATACGTTATACGATAAACGTTATACGTTATGCGTTATGCGTTCTTCGTTACACGTTATACGTTATTCGGTATGCGTTATACGTTATACGTTATACGTTATGCGTTATACGTGATATTTTATACGTTATACGTTATACGTTATACGTTATACGTTATACGTTATACGTTATACGTTACACGTTACACGTTATACGTTATACGTTATACGTTATACGTTATACGTTATACGTTATACGTTATACGTTATACGTTCTACGTTATACGTTATACGTTATACGTTATACGTTATATTTTATGCGTTATACGTTATACGTTATACGTTATACGTTATACGTTATACGTTACACGTTACACGTTATACCTCATAGGTTATACGTTATACGTTATACGTTATACGTTATACGTTATACGTTATACGTTATACGTTATACGTTATACGTCATGGGTTATACGTTATACGTTATACGTTATGCGTTATACGTTATGCGTTATACGTTATACGTTATACGTTATGCGTTATACGTTGTACGATATTCGTTATACGTTATACGTTATTAGTTATACGTTATACGGTATACGTTATACGTTGTACGTTACATGTTATAAGTTATACGTTATACGTTATACGATATACGTTATACGTTAAACGTTATACGTTATACGTTATTCGTTATATGTTATACGTTATACATTATACGTTATACGTTATACGTTATACGTTATACGTTATACGTTATACGTCATAGGTTATACATTATACGTTATGCGTTATACGTTATAAGTTATACGTTATACGTTATACGTTATACGTTGTACGTTATACGTTATACGTTATACATTATACGTTATACGTTATACGTTATACGTTATACGTTATACGTTATACGTCATAGGTTATACGTTATACGTTATACGTTATACGTTTTACGTTATACGTTATACGTTATACGTTATACGTTATACGTTATACGTTATACGTTATACGTTATACGTTATACGTCATAAGTTATACGTTATACGTTATACGTTATACGTTATACGTTATACGTTATGCGTTATACGTTCTACGATATTCGTTATACGTTATGCGTTATACGTTATACGTTATACGTTATACGTTATACGTTATACGTTATACGTCATAGGTTATGCGTTATACGTTATACGTTATACGTTACAGGTTATACGTTATACGTTATACGTTATACGTTATACGTTATACGTTATACGTTATACGTTATACGTTATACGTCATAGGTTATACGTTATACGTTATACGTTATACGTTATACGTTATACGTTATACGTTATACGTTATACGTTATACGTTGTACGTTATACGTTATAAGTTGTACGTTATACGATATACGTTATACGTTATTCTTTATACGTTATTCGTTACACGTTATACGTCATACGTTATACGTTATACGTTTTACGTTATTCGTTATACGTTATACGTTATACGATATACGTTATACGTTATACGTTATACGTTATACGTTATACGTTATACGTTGTACGTTATACGTTATACGGTATACGTTATACGTTATACGTTATACGTTTTACGTTATACGTTATACGTTATACGTTATACGTTATACGTTATACGTTATACGTTATACGTTATACGTTATACGCTATACGTCATAAGTTATACGTTATACGTTATACGTTATACGTTATACGTTATACGTTATACGTTATACGTTATACGTTATACGTTATACGTTATACGTTATACGTTATACGTTATACGTTATACGTCATAAGTTATACGTTATACGTTATACGTTATACGTTATACGTTATACGTTATGCGTTATACGTTCTACGATATTCGTTATACGTTATATTTTATTAGTTATACGTTATACGTTATACGTTATACGTCATAGGTTATACGTTATACGTTATACGTTATACGTTATACGTTATAGGTTATACGTTATACGTTATACGTTATACGTTATACGTTATACGTTATACGTTATACGTTATA
>NW_027479741.1:0-70582 GCF_051014685.1 Ptiloglossa arizonensis
GAAAAGATACACCTACCGTTGTAATCGGGCGGGTTTCTACTTTCAGATGCAATAGGAATTTTTGGGTTAGGTCAATCCGTTCGCGAGATATGGGAGTTTGAAGCCAACAAATGGTTGAGAAGAGAACAAATTTTTCGCAATTCTGCTGCTCCAAACGCTTAACCAGAATGGTCTAGGGAAAAATGCACATACAGTTGTAATCTGGCGAGTTTCTACTTTCAGATGCAATAGGAATTTTTGGGTTAGGTCAATCCGTTCGCGAGATATGGGAGTTTTGAAGCCAACAAATGGTTGAGAAGAGAACAAATTTTTCGCAATTCGGCTGCTCCAAACGCTTAACCAGAATGGCCTAGGGAAAAAATGCACATACCGTTGTAATCTGGCGAGTTTCTACTTTCAGATGCAATAGGAATTTTTGGGTTAGGTCAATCCGTTCGCGAGATATGGGAGTTTGAAGCCAAGAAATGTTTGACAAGGCAAAAAATTTTTCGCAATTCTGCTGCTCCAAACGCTTAACCAGAATGGCCTAGGGAAAAAATACACATTCCGTTGTAATCGTGCGAGTTTCTACTTTCAGATGCAATAGGAATTTTTGGGTTAGGTCAACCCGTTCGCGAGATATGGGAGTTAGAAGCTAAGAAATGGTTGAGTAGACAACAAATATTTCGCAATTCTGCTGCTCCAAACCCTTAACCAGAATGGCATAGGGAAAAAATACACCTACCGTTGTAATCGGGCGAGTTTCTACTTTCAGATGCAATAGGAATTTTTGGGTTAGGTCAATCCGTTCGCGAGATATGGGAGTTTGAAGCCAACAAATGGATGAGAAGAGAACAAATTTTTCGCAATTCTGCTGCTCCAAACGCTTAACCAGAATGGTCTAGGGAAAAAATGCACATACCGTTGTAATCTGGCGAGTTTCTACTTTCAGATGCAATAGGAATTTTTGGGTTAGGTCAATCCGTTCGCGAGATATGGGAGTTTGAAGCCAACAAATGGTTGAGAAGAGAACAAATTTTTCGCAATTCTGCTGCTCCAAACGCTTAACCAGAATGGCCTAGGGAAAAAATGCACATACCGTTGTAATCGGGCGAGTTTCTACTTTCAGACGCAACAGGAACTTTGGGTTGGGTCAATCCGTTCGCGAGATATGGGAGTTTGAAGCTAAGAAATGGTTGAGAAGACAACAAATTTTTCGCAATTCTGCTGCTCCAAACGCTTAACCAGAATGGCATAGGGAAAAAATACACCTACCGTTGTAATCTGGCGAGTTTCTACTTTCAGATGCAATAGGAATTTTTGGGTTAGGTCAATCCGTTCGCGAGATATGGGAGTTTGAAGCCAACAAATGGTTGAGAAGAGAACAAATTTTTCGCAATTCTGCTGCTCCAAACGCTTAACCAGAATGGCCTAGGGAAAAAATGCACATACCGTTGTAATCTGGCGAGTTTCTACTTTCAGATGCAATAGGAATTTTTGGGTTAGGTCAATCCGTTCGCGAGATATGGGAGTTTGAAGCCAAGAAATGTTTGACAAGGCAAAAAATTTTTCGCTATTCTGCTGCTCCAAACGCTTAACCAGAATGGCCTAGGGAAAAAATACACATTCCGTTGTAATCGTGCGAGTTTCTACTTTCAGATGCAATAGGAATTTTTGGGTTAGGTCAACCCGTTCGCGAGATATGGGAGTTAGAAGCTAAGAAATGGTTGAGTAGACAACAAATATTTCGCAATTCTGCTGCTCCAAACCCTTAACCAGAATGGCATAGGGAAAAAATACACCTACCGCTGTAATCGGGCGAGTTTCTACTTTCAGATGCAATAGGAATTTTTGGGTTAGGTCAATCCGTTCGCGAGATATGGGAGTTTGAAGCCAACAAATGGTTGAGAAGAGAACAAATTTTTCGCAATTCTGCTGCTCCAAACGCTTAACCAGAATGGCCTAGGGAAAAAATGCACATACCGTTGTAATCTGGCGAGTTTCTACTTTCAGATGCAATAGGAATTTTTGGGTTAGGTCAATCCGTTCGCGAGATATGGGAGTTTGAAGCCAAGAAATGGTTGAGAAGGCACAAAATTTTTCGCACTTCTGCTGCTCCAAACGCTTAACCAGAATGGCCTAGGGAAAAAATACGCACACCGTTGTAATCGGGCGAGTTTCGACTTTCAGATGCAATAGGAATTTTTGGGTTAGGTCAATCCGTTCGCGAGATATGGGAGTTTGAAGCCAAGAAATGGTTGAGAAGGCACAAAATTTTTCGCACTTCTGCTGCTCCAAACGCTTAACCATAATGGCCTAGGGAAAAAATACACATTCCGTTGAAATCGTGCGAGTTTCTACTTTCAGAAGCAACAGGAATTTTTGGGTTATGTCAATCCGTTCGCAAGATATGGGAGTTTGAAGCCAAGAAATGTTTGACAAGGAAAACAATTTTTCGCAATTCTGCTGCTCCAAACGCGAAACCAGAATAGCCTAGGGAAAAAGTACACATACCGTTGTAATCGGGCGAGTTTCTACTTTCAGACGCAACAGGAATTTTTGGGTTGGGTCAATCCGTTCGCGAGATATGGGAGTTTGAAGCTAAGAAATGGTTGAGAAGACAACAAATTTTTCGCAATTCTGCTGCTCCAAACGCTTAACCAGAATGGCATAGGGAAAAAATACACCTACCGTTGTAATCGGACGAGTTTCTACTTTCAGACGCTACAGCAATTTTTGGGTTATGTCAATCCGTTCGCGAGATATGGGAGTTTGAAGCCAAGAAATGGTTGACAAGGCAAACAATTTTTCGCAATTCTGCTGCTCCAAACGCGAAACCAGAATAGCCTAGGGAAAAAGTACACATACCGTTGTAATCGGGCGAGTTTCTACTTTCAGACGCAACAGGAACTTTGGGTTGGGTCAATCCGTTCGCGAGATATGGGAGTTTGAAGCTAAGAAATGGTTGAGAAGACAACAAATTTTTCGCAATTCTGCTGCTCCAAACGCTTAACCAGAATGGCATAGGCAAAAAATACACCTACCGTTGTAATTTGGCGAGTTTCTACTTTCAGATGCAATAGGAATCTTTGGGTTAGGTCAATCCGTTCGCGAGATATGGGAGTTTGAAGCCAACAAATGGTTGAGAAGAGAACAAATTTTTCGCAATTCTGCTGCTCCAAACGCTTAACCAGAATGGCCTAGGGAAAAAATACACATTCCGTTGTAATCGTGCGAGTTTCTACTTTCAGATGCAATAGGAATTTTTGGGTTAGGTCAATCCGTTCGCGAGATATGGGAGTTTGAAGCCAAGAAATGTTTGACAAGGCAAAAAATTTTTCGCAATTCTGCTGCTCCAAACGCTTAACCAGAATGGCCTAGGGAAAAAATACACATTCCGTTGTAATCGTGCGAGTTTCTACTTTCAGATGCAATAGGAATTTTTGGGTTAGGTCAACCCGTTCGCGAGATATGGGAGTTAGAAGCTAAGAAATGGTTGAGTAGACAACAAATATTTCGCAATTCTGCTGCTCCAAACCCTTAACCAGAATGGCATAGGGAAAAGATACACCTACCGTTGTAATCGGGCGGGTTTCTACTTTCAGATGCAATAGGAATTTTTGGGTTAGGTCAATCCGTTCGCGAGATATGGGAGTTTGAAGCCAACAAATGGTTGAGAAGAGAACAAATTTTTCGCAATTCTGCTGCTCCAAACGCTTAACCAGAATGGTCTAGGGAAAAATGCACATACAGTTGTAATCTGGCGAGTTTCTACTTTCAGATGCAATAGGAATTTTTGGGTTAGGTCAATCCGTTCGCGAGATATGGGAGTTTTGAAGCCAACAAATGGTTGAGAAGAGAACAAATTTTTCGCAATTCGGCTGCTCCAAACGCTTAACCAGAATGGCCTAGGGAAAAAATGCACATACCGTTGTAATCTGGCGAGTTTCTACTTTCAGATGCAATAGGAATTTTTGGGTTAGGTCAATCCGTTCGCGAGATATGGGAGTTTGAAGCCAAGAAATGTTTGACAAGGCAAAAAATTTTTCGCAATTCTGCTGCTCCAAACGCTTAACCAGAATGGCCTAGGGAAAAAATACACATTCCGTTGTAATCGTGCGAGTTTCTACTTTCAGATGCAATAGGAATTTTTGGGTTAGGTCAACCCGTTCGCGAGATATGGGAGTTAGAATCTAAGAAATGGTTGAGTAGACAACAAATATTTCGCAATTCTGCTGCTCCAAACCCTTAACCAGAATGGCATAGGGAAAAAATACACCTACCGTTGTAATCGGGCGAGTTTCTACTTTCAGATGCAATAGGAATTTTTGGGTTAGGTCAATCCGTTCGCGAGATATGGGAGTTTAAAGCCAACAAATGGATGAGAAGAGAACAAATTTTTCGCAATTCTGCTGCTCCAAACGCTTAACCAGAATGGTCTAGGGAAAAAATGCACATACCGTTGTAATCTGGCGAGTTTCTACTTTCAGATGCAATAGGAATTTTTGGGTTAGGTCAATCCGTTCGCGAGATATGGGAGTTTGAAGCCAACAAATGGTTGAGAAGAGAACAAATTTTTCGCAATTCTGCTGCTCCAAACGCTTAACCAGAATGGCCTAGGGAAAAAATGCACATACCGTTGTAATCGGGCGAGTTTCTACTTTCAGACGCAACAGGAACTTTGGGTTGGGTCAATCCGTTCGCGAGATATGGGAGTTTGAAGCTAAGAAATGGTTGAGAAGACAACAAATTTTTCGCAATTCTGCTGCTCCAAACGCTTAACCAGAATGGCATAGGGAAAAAATACACCTACCGTTGTAATCTGGCGAGTTTCTACTTTCAGATGCAATAGGAATTTTTGGGTTAGGTCAATCCGTTCGCGAGATATGGGAGTTTGAAGCCAACAAATGGTTGAGAAGAGAACAAATTTTTCGCAATTCTGCTGCTCCAAACGCTTAACCAGAATGGCCTAGGGAAAAAATGCACATACCGTTGTAATCTGGCGAGTTTCTACTTTCAGATGCAATAGGAATTTTTGGGTTAGGTCAATCCGTTCGCGAGATATGGGAGTTTGAAGCCAAGAAATGTTTGACAAGGCAAAAAATTTTTCGCTATTCTGCTGCTCCAAACGCTTAACCAGAATGGCCTAGGGAAAAAATACACATTCCGTTGTAATCGTGCGAGTTTCTACTTTCAGATGCAATAGGAATTTTTGGGTTAGGTCAACCCGTTCGCGAGATATGGGAGTTAGAAGCTAAGAAATGGTTGAGTAGACAACAAATATTTCGCAATTCTGCTGCTCCAAACCCTTAACCAGAATGGCATAGGGAAAAAATACACCTACCGCTGTAATCGGGCGAGTTTCTACTTTCAGATGCAATAGGAATTTTTGGGTTAGGTCAATCCGTTCGCGAGATATGGGAGTTTGAAGCCAACAAATGGTTGAGAAGAGAACAAATTTTTCGCAATTCTGCTGCTCCAAACGCTTAACCAGAATGGCCTAGGGAAAAAATGCACATACCGTTGTAATCTGGCGAGTTTCTACTTTCAGATGCAATAGGAATTTTTGGGTTAGGTCAATCCGTTCGCGAGATATGGGAGTTTGAAGCCAAGAAATGGTTGAGAAGGCACAAAATTTTTCGCACTTCTGCTGCTCCAAACGCTTAACCAGAATGGCCTAGGGAAAAAATACGCACACCGTTGTAATCGGGCGAGTTTCGACTTTCAGATGCAATAGGAATTTTTGGGTTAGGTCAATCCGTTCGCGAGATATGGGAGTTTGAAGCCAAGAAATGGTTGAGAAGGCACAAAATTTTTCGCACTTCTGCTGGTCCAAACGCTTAACCATAATGGCCTAGGGAAAAAATACACATTCCGTTGAAATCGTGCGAGTTTCTACTTTCAGAAGCAACAGGAATTTTTGGGTTACGTCAATCCGTTCGCGAGATATGGGAGTTTGAAGCCAAGAAATGTTTGACAAGGAAAACAATTTTTCGCAATTCTGCTGCTCCAAACGCGAAACCAGAATAGCCTAGGGAAAAAGTACACATACCGTTGTAATCGGGCGAGTTTCTACTTTCAGACGCAACAGGAATTTTTGGGTTGGGTCAATCCGTTCGCGAGATATGGGAGTTTGAAGCTAAGAAATGGTTGAGAAGACAACAAATTTTTCGCAATTCTGCTGCTCCAAACGCTTAACCAGAATGGCATAGGGAAAAAATACACCTACCGTTGTAATCGGACGAGTTTCTACTTTCAGACGCTACAGCAATTTTTGGGTTATGTCAATCCGTTCGCGAGATATGGGAGTTTGAAGCCAAGAAATGGTTGACAAGGCAAACAATTTTTCGCAATTCTGCTGCTCCAAACGCGAAACCAGAATAGCCTAGGGAAAAAGTACACATACCGTTGTAATCGGGCGAGTTTCTACTTTCAGACGCAACAGGAACTTTGGGTTGGGTCAATCCGTTCGCGAGATATGGGAGTTTGAAGCTAAGAAATGGTTGAGAAGACAACAAATTTTTCGCAATTCTGCTGCTCCAAACGCTTAACCAGAATGGCATAGGCAAAAAATACACCTACCGTTGTAATTTGGCGAGTTTCTACTTTCAGATGCAATAGGAATCTTTGGGTTAGGTCAATCCGTTCGCGAGATATGGGAGTTTGAAGCCAACAAATGGTTGAGAAGAGAACAAATTTTTCGCAATTCTGCTGCTCCAAACGCTTAACCAGAATGGCCTAGGGAAAAAATACACATTCCGTTGTAATCGTGCGAGTTTCTACTTTCAGATGCAATAGGAATTTTTGGGTTAGGTCAATCCGTTCGCGAGATATGGGAGTTTGAAGCCAAGAAATGTTTGACAAGGCAAAAAATTTTTCGCAATTCTGCTGCTCCAAACGCTTAACCAGAATGGCCTAGGGAAAAAATACACATTCCGTTGTAATCGTGCGAGTTTCTACTTTCAGATGCAATAGGAATTTTTGGGTTAGGTCAACCCGTTCGCGAGATATGGGAGTTAGAAGCTAAGAAATGGTTGAGTAGACAACAAATATTTCGCAATTCTGCTGCTCCAAACCCTTAACCAGAATGGTCTAGGGAAAAATGCACATACAGTTGTAATCTGGCGAGTTTCTACTTTCAGATGCAATAGGAATTTTTGGGTTAGGTCAATCCGTTCGCGAGATATGGGAGTTTTGAAGCCAACAAATGGTTGAGAAGAGAACAAATTTTTCGCAATTCTGCTGCTCCAAACGCTTAACCAGAATGGCCTAGGGAAAAAATGCACATACCGTTGAAATCTGGCGAGTTTCTACTTTCAGATGCAATAGGAATTTTTGGGTTAGGTCAATCCGTTCGCGAGATATGGGAGTTTGAAGCCAACAAATGGTTGAGAAGAGAACAAATATTTCGCAATTCTGCTGCTCCAAACGCTTAACCAGAATGGCCTAGGGAAAAAATGCACATACCGTTGTAATCTGGCGAGTTTCTACTTTCAGATGCAATAGGAATTTTTGGGTTAGGTCAATCCGTTCGCGAGGTATGGGAGTTTGAAGCCAAGAAATGTTTGACAAGGCAAAAAATTTTTCGCAATTCTGCTGCTCCAAACGCTTAACCAGAATGGCCTAGGGAAAAAATGCACATACCGTTGTAATCTGGCGAGTTTCTACTTTCAGATGCAATAGGAATTTTTGGGTTAGGTCAATCCGTTCGCGAGATATGGGAGTTTGAAGCCAACAAATGGTTGAGAAGAGAACAAATTTTTCGCAATTCTGCTGCTCCAAACGCTTAACCAGAATGGCCTAGGGAAAAAATACACATACCATTGTAATCGGGCGAGTTTCTAATTTCAGACGCAACAGGAATTCTTGGGTTATGCAATCCGTTCGCGAGATATGGGAGTTTGAAGCCAAGAAATGTTTGACAAGGCAAAAAATTTTTCGCAATTCTGCTGCTCCAAACGCTTAACCAGAATGGCCTAGGGAAAAAATACACATTCCGTTGTAATCGTGCGAGTTTCTACTTTCAGATGCAATAGGAATTTTTGGGTTAGGTCAATCCGTTCGCGAGATATGGGAGTTTGAAGCCAAGAAATGGTTGAGAAGGCACAAAATTTTTCGCACTTCTGCTGCTCCAAACGCTTAACCAGAATGGCATAGGGAAAAAATACACCTACCGTTGTAATCGGGCGAGTTTCTACTTTCAGACGCAACAGGAATTTTTGGGTTGGGTCAATCCGTTCGCGAGATATGGGAGTTTGAAGCTAAGAAATGGTTGAGAAGACAACAAATTTTTCGCAATTCTGCTGCTCCAAACGCTTAACCAGAATGGCATAGGGAAAAAATACACCTACCGTTGTAATCGGGCGAGTTTCTACTTTCAGACGCGACAGGAATTTTTGGGTTATGTCAATCCGTTCGCGAGATATGGGAGTTTGAAGCCAAGAAATGGTTGACAAGGCAAACAATTTTTCGCAATTCTGCTGCTCCAAACGCGAAACCAGCATAGCCTAGGGAAAAAGTACACATTCCGTTGTAATCGTGCGAGTTTCTACTTTCAGATGCAATAGGAATTTTCGGGTTAGGTCAATCCGTTCGCGAGATACGGGAGTTTGAAGCTAAGAAATGGTTGACAAGACAACAAATTTTTCGCAATTCTGCTGCTCCAAACGCTTAACCAGAATGGCCTAGGGAAAAAATACACATTCCGTTGTAATCGTGCGAGTTTCTACTTTCAGATGCAATAGGAATTTTTGGGTTAGGTCAATCCGTTCGCGAGATATGGGAGTTTGAAGCCAACAAATGGTTGAGAAGAGAACAAATTTTTCGCAATTCTGCTGCTCCAATCGCTTAACCAGAATGGCCCAGGGAAAAAATACGCATACCGTTGTAATCGGGCGAGTTTCTACTTTCAGATGCAATAGGAATTTTTGGGTTAGGTCAATCCGTTCGCGAGATATGGGAGTTTGAAGCCAAGAAATGGTTGAGAAGGCACAAAATTTTAGCACTTCTGCTGCTCCAAACGCTTAACCAGAATGGCCTAGGGAAAAAATACACATTCCGTTGTAATCGTGCGAGTTTCTACTTTCAGACGCAACAGGAATTCTTGGGTTATGTCAATCCGGTCGCGAGATATGGGAGTTTGAAGCCAAGAAATGTTTGACAAGGCAAAAAATTTTTCGCAATTCTGCTGCTCCAAACGCGAAACCAGAATGACCTAGGGAAAAAATACACATTCCGTTGTAATCGTGCGAGTTTCTACTTTCAGATGCAATAGGAATTTTCGGGTTAGGTCAATCCGTTCGCGAGATATGGGAGTTTGAAGCCAACAAATGGTTGAGAAGAGAACAAATTTTTCACAATTCTGCTGCTCCAAACGCTTAACCAGAATGGCCTAGGGAAAAAATACACATACCATTGCAATCGGGCGAGTTTCTACTTTCAGATGCAATAGGAATTTTTGGGTTAGGTCAATCCGTTCGCGAGATATGGGAGTTTGAAGCCAAGAAATGGTTGAGAAGGCAAAAAATTTTTCGCAATTCTGCTGCTCCAAACGCTTAACCAGAATGGCCTAGGGAAAAAATGCACATACCGTTGTAATCGGGCGAGTTTCTACTTTCAGATGCAATAGGAATTTTTGGGTTAGGTCAATCCGTTCGCGAGATACGGGAGTTTGAAGCTAAGAAATGGTTGACAAGACAACAAATTTTTCGCAATTCTGCTGCTCCAATCGCTTAACCAGAATGGCCTAGGGAAAAAATACGCACACCGTTGTAATCGGGCGAGTTTCGACTTTCAGATGCAATAGGAATTTAGGGTTAGGTCAATCCGTTCGCGAGATATGGGAGTTTGAAGCCAAGAAATGGTTGAGAAGGCACAAAATTTTTCGCACTTCTGCTGCTCCAAACGCTTAACCAGAATGGCCTAGGGAAAAAATACACATTCCCTTGAAATCGTGCGAGTTTCTACTTTCAGACGCAACAGGAATTTTTGGGTTATGTCAATCCGTTCGCGAGATATGGGAGTTTGAAGCCAAGAAATGTTTGACAAGGCAAACAATTTTTCGCAATTCTGCTGCTCCAAACGCTTAACCAGAATGGCCTAGGGAAAAAATACGCATTCCGTTGAAATCGTGCGAGTTTCTACTTTCAGACGCAACAGGAATTTTTGCGTTATGTCAATCCGTTCGCGAGATATGGGAGTTTGAAGCCAAGAAATGTTTGACAAGGCAAACAATTTTTCGCAATTCTGCTGCTCCAAACGCGAAACCAGAATAGCCTAGGGAAAAAGTACACATACCGCTGTAATCGGGCGAGTTTCTACTTTCAGACGCAACAGGAATTTTTGGGTTGGGTCAATCCGTTCGCGAGATATGGGAGTTTGAAGCCAACAAATGGTTGAGAAGAGAACAAATTTTTCGCAATTCTGCTGCTCCAAACGCTTAACCAGAATGGCCTAGGGAAAAAATGCACATTCCGTTGTAATCGTGCGAGTTTCTACTTTCAGATGCAATAGGAATTTTCGGGTTAGGTCACTCCGTTCGCGAGATATGGGAGTTTGAAGCCAACAAATGGTTGAGAAGAGAACAAATTTTTCGCAATTCTGCTGCTCCAAACGCTTAACCAGAATGGCCTAGGGAAAAAATGCACATACCGTTGTAATTTGGCGAGTTTCTACTTTCAGATGCAATAGGAATTTTTGGGTTAGGTCAATCCGTTCGCGAGATATGGGAGTTTGAAGCCAACAAATGGTTGAGAAGAGAACAAATTTTTCGCAATTCTGCTGCTCCAAACGCTTAACCAGAATGGCCTAGGGAAAAAATGCACATACCGTTGTAATCTGGCGAGTTTCTACTTTCAGATGCAATAGGAATTTTTGGGTTAGGTCAATCAGTTCGCGAGATATGGGAGTTTGAAGCCAAGAAATGTTTGACAAGGCAAAAAATTTTTCGCAATTCTGCTGCTCCAAACGCTTAACCAGAATGGCCTAGGGAAAAAATGCACATACCGTTGTAATCTGGCGAGTTTCTACTTTCAGATGCAATAGGAATTTTTGCGTTAGGTCAATCCGTTCGCGAGATATGGGAGTTTGAAGCCAACAAATGGTTGAGAAGAGAACAAATTTTTCGCAATTCTGCTGCTCCAAACGCTTAACCAGAATGGCCTAGGGAAAAAATGCACATACCGTTGTAATCTGGCGAGTTTCTACTTTCAGATGCAATAGGAGTTTTTGGGTTAGATCAATCCGTTCGCGAGATATGGGAGTTCGAAGCTAAGAGATGGTTGAGAAGACAACAAATTTTTGGCAATTCTGCTGCTCCAAACGTTTAGCCAGAATGGCATAGGGAAAAAATACACATACCGTTGCAATCGGGCGAGTTTCTACTTTCAGACGCAACAGGAATTTTTGTGTTGGGTCAAACCGTTCGCGAGATATGGGAGTTTGAAGCCAAGAAATGGTTGAATCGCAAAAAATTTTTCGCAATTCTGCTGCTCCAAACGCTTAACCAGAATGGCCTAGGGAAAAAATACACATACCATTGTAATCGGGCGAGTTTCTACTTTCAGACGCAACAGGAATTTTTGGGTTATGTCAATCCGTTCGCGAGATATGGGAGTTTGAAGCCAAGAAATGTTTGACAAGGCAAACAATTTTTCGCAATTCTGCTGCTCGAAACGCGAAACCAGCATAGCCTAGGGAAAAAGTACACATACCGTTGTAATCGGGCGAGTTTCTACTTTCAGATGCAATTGGAATTTTTGGGTTAGGTCAATCCGTTCGCGAGGTATGGGAGTTTGAAGCCAAGAAATGGTTGAGAAGGCACAAAATTTTTCGCACTTCTGCTGCTCCAAACGCTTAACCAGAATGGCCTAGGGAAAAAATACACATTCCGTTGAAATCGTGCGAGTTTCTACTTTCAGACGCAACAGGAATTTTTGGGTTATGTCAATCCGTTCGCGAGATATGGGAGTTTGAAGCCAAGAAATGTTTGACAAGGCAAACAATTTTTCGCAATTCTGCTGCTCCAAACGCGAAACCAGCATAGCCTAGGGAAAAAGTACACATACCGTTGTAATCGGGCTAGTTTCTACTTTCAGACGCAACAGGAATTTTTGGGTTGGGTCAATCCGTTCGCGAGATATGGGAGTTTGAAGCTAAGAAATGGTTGAGAAGACAACAAATTTTTCGCAATTCTGCTGCTCCAAACGCATAACCAGAATGGCGTAGGGAAAAAATACACCTACCGTTGTAATCGGGCGAGTTTCTACTTTCAGATGCAATAGGAATTTTTGAGTTAGGTCAATCCGTTCGCGAGATATGGGAGTTTGAAGCCAACAAATGGTTGAGAAGAGAACAAATTTTTCGCAATTCTGCTGCTCCAATCGCTTAACCAGAATGGCCTAGGGAAAAAATACGCATACCGTTGTAATCGGGCGAGTATCTACTTTCAGATGCAATAGGAATTTTTGGGTTAGGTCAATCCGTTCGCGAGATATGGGAGTTTGAAGCCAAGAAATGGTTGAGAAGGCACAAAATTTTTCGCACTTCTGCTGCTCCAAACGCTTAACCAGAATGGCCTAGGGAAAAAATGCACATACCGTTGTAATCTGGCGAGTTTCTACTTTCAGATGCAATAGGAATTTTTGGGTTAGGTCAATCCGTTCGCGAGATATGGGAGTTTGAAGCCAACAAATGGTTGAGAAGAGAACAAATTTTTCGTAATTCTGCTGCTCCAAACGCTTAACCAGAATGGCCTAGGGAAAAAATGCACATACCGTTGTAATCTGGCGAGTTTCTACTTTCAGATGCAATAGGAACTTTTGGGTTAGGTCAATCCGTTCGCGAGATATGGGAGTTCGAAGCTAAGAGATGGTTGAGAAGACAACAAATTTTTGGCAATTCTGCTGCTCCAAACGTTTAGCCAGAATGGCATAGGGAAAAAATACACATACCGTTGCAATCGGGCGAATTTCTACTTTCAGACGCAACAGGAATTTTTGTGTTGGGTCAAACCGTTCGCGAGATATGGGAGTTTGAAGCCAAGAAATGGTTGAGAACGCAAACAATTTTTCGCAATTCTGCTGCTCCAAACGCGAAACCAGAATAGCCTAGGGGACAAGTACACATACCGTTGTAATCGGGCGAGTTTCGACTTTCAGATACAATAGGAATTTTTGGGTCATGTCAATCCGTTCGCGAGATATGGGAGTTTGAAGCCAAGAAATGTTTGACAAGGCAAACAATTTTTCGCAATTCTGCTGCTCCAAACGCGAAACCAGAATAGCCTAGGGAAAAAGTACACATACCGTTGTAATCGGGCGAGTTTCGACTTTCAGATGCAATAGGAATTTTTGGGTTAGGTCAATCCGTTCGCGAGATATGGGAGTTTGAAGCCAACAAATGGTTGAGAAGAGAACAAATTTTTCGTAATTCTGCTGCTCCAAACGCTTAACCAGAATGGCCTAGGGAAAAAATGCACATACCGTTGTAATCTGGCGAGTTTCTACTTTCAGATGCAATAGGAATTTTTGGGTTAGGTCAATCCGTTCGCGAGATATGGGAGTTTGAAGCCAAGAAATGGTTGAGAAGGCAAAAAATTTTTCGCAATTCTGCTGCTCCAAACGCTTAACCAGAATGGCCTAGGGAAAAAATGCGCACACCGTTGTAATCGGGCGAGTTTCGACTTTCAGATGCAATAGGAATTTAGGGTTAGGTCAATCCGTTCGCGAGATATGGGATTTTGAAGCCAAGAAATGGTTGAGAAGGCACAAAATTTTTCGCACTTCTGCTGCTCCAAACGCTTAACCAGAATGGCCTAGGGAAAAAATACACATTCCGTTGAATTCGTGCGAGTTTCTACTTTCAGACGCAACAGGAATTTTTGGGTTATGTCAATCCGTTCGCGAGATATGGGAGTTTGAAGCCAAGAAATGTTTGACAAGGCAAACAATTTTTCGCAATTCTGCTGCTCCAAACGCGAAACCAGAATAGCCTAGGGAAAAAGTACACATACCGTTGTAATCGGGCGAGTTTCGACTTTCAGATACAATAGGAATTTTTGGGTTATGTCAATCCGTTCGCGAGATATGGGAGTTTGAAGCCAAGAAATGTTTGACAAGGCAAACAATTTTTCGCAATTCTGCTGCTCCAAACGCGAAACCAGAATAGCCTAGGGAAAAAGTACACATACCGTTGTAATCGGGCGAGTTTCGACTTTCAGATGCAATAGGAATTTTTGGGTTAGGTCAATCCGTTCGCGAGATATGGGAGTTTGAAGCCAAGAAATGGTTGAGAAGGCACAAAATTTTTCGCACTTCTGCTGCTCCAAACGCTTAACCAGAATAGCCTAGGGAAAAAGTACACATACCGTTGTAATCGGGCGAGTTTCGACTTTCAGATACAATAGGAATTTTTGGGTTAGGTCAATCCGTTCGCGAGATATGGGAGTTTGAAGCCAAGAAATGGTTGAGAAGGCACAAAATTTTTCGCATTTCTGCTGCTCCAAACGCTTAACCAGAATGGCCTAGGGAAAAAATGCACATACCGTTGTAATCTGGCGAGTTTCTACTTTCAGATGCAATAGGAATTTTTGGGTTAGGTCAATCCGTTCGCGAGATATGGGAGTTTGAAGCCAAGAAATGGTTGAGAAGGCACAAAATTTTTCGCACTTCTGCTGCTCCAAACGCTTAACCAGAATGGCCTAGGGAAAAAATGCACATACCGTTGTAATCTGGCGAGTTTCTACTTTCAGATGCAATAGGAATTTTTGGGTTAGGTCAATCCGTTCGCGAGATATGGGAGTTCGAAGCTAAGAGATGGTTGAGAAGACAACAAATTTTTGGCAATTCTGCTGCTCCAAACGTTTAGCCAGAATGGCATAGGGAAAAAATACACATACCGTTGCAATCGGGCGAATTTCTACTTTCAGACGCAACAGGAATTTTTGTGTTGGGTCAAACCGTTCGCGAGATATGGGAGTTTGAAGCCAAGAAATGGTTGAGAACGCAAAAAATTTTTCGCAATTCTGCTGCTCCAAACGCTTAACCAGAATGGCCTAGGGAAAAAATACACATACCATTGCAATCGGGCGAGTTTCTACTTTCAGATGCAATAGGAATTTTTGGGTTAGGTCAATCCGTTCGCGAGATATGGGAGTTTGAAGCCAAGAAATGGTTGAGAAGGCAAAAAATTTTTGGCAATTCTGCTGCTCCAAACGCTTAACCAGAATGGCCTAGGGAAAAAATGCACATACCGTTGTAATCGGGCGAGTTTCTACTTTCAGATGCAATAGGAATTTTTGGGTTAGGTCAATCCGTTCGCGAGATACGGGAGTTTGAAGCTAAGAAATGGTTGACAAGACAACAAATTTTTCGCAATTCTGCTGCTCCAATCGCTTAACCAGAATGGCCTAGGGAAAAAATACGCACACCGTTGTAATCGGGCGAGTTTCGACTTTCAGACGCAATAGGAATTTTTGGGTTAGGTCAATCCGTTCGCGAGATATGGGAGTTTGAAGCCAACAAATGGTTGAGAAGAGAACAAATTTTTCGCAATTCTGCTGCTCCAAACGCTTAACCAGAATGGCCTAGGGAAAAAATGCACATACCGTTGTAATCTGGCGAGTTTCTACTTTCAGATGCAATAGGAATTTTTGGGTTAGGTCAATCAGTTCGCGAGATATGGGAGTTTGAAGCCAAGAAATGTTTGACAAGGCAAAAAATTTTTCGCAATTCTGCTGCTCCAAACGCTTAACCAGAATGGCCTAGGGAAAAAATGCACATACCGTTGTAATCTGGCGAGTTTCTACTTTCAGATGCAATAGGAGTTTTTGGGTTAGATCAATCCGTTCGCGAGATATGGGAGTTCGAAGCTAAGAGATGGTTGAGAAGACAACAAATTTTTGGCAATTCTGCTGCTCCAAACGTTTAGCCAGAATGGCATAGGGAAAAAATACACATACCGTTGCAATCGGGCGAGTTTCTACTTTCAGACGCAACAGGAATTTTTGTGTTGGGTCAAACCGTTCGCGAGATATGGGAGTTTGAAGCCAAGAAATGGTTGAATCGCAAAAAATTTTTCGCAATTCTGCTGCTCCAAACGCTTAACCAGAATGGCCTAGGGAAAAAATACACATACCATTGTAATCGGGCGAGTTTCTACTTTCAGACGCAACAGGAATTTTTGGGTTATGTCAATCCGTTCGCGAGATATGGGAGTTTGAAGCCAAGAAATGTTTGACAAGGCAAACAATTTTTCGCAATTCTGCTGCTCGAAACGCGAAACCAGCATAGCCTAGGGAAAAAGTACACATACCGTTGTAATCGGGCGAGTTTCTACTTTCAGATGCAATAGGAATTTTTGGGTTAGGTCAATCCGTTCGCGAGGTATGGGAGTTTGAAGCCAAGAAATGGTTGAGAAGGCACAAAATTTTTCGCACTTCTGCTGCTCCAAACGCTTAACCAGAATGGCCTAGGGAAAAAATACACATTCCGTTGAAATCGTGCGAGTTTCTAATTTCAGACGCAACAGGAATTTTTGGGTTATGTCAATCCGTTCGCGAGATATGGGAGTTTGAAGCCAAGAAATGTTTGACAAGGCAAACAATTTTTCGCACTTCTGCTGCTCCAAACGCTTAACCAGAATGGCCTAGGGAAAAAATACACATTCCGTTGAAATCGTGCGAGTTTCTAATTTCAGACGCAACAGGAATTTTTGGGTTATGTCAATCCGTTCGCGAGATATGGGAGTTTGAAGCCAAGAAATGTTTGACAAGGCAAACAATTTTTCGCAATTCTGCTGCTCCAAACGCGAAACCAGCATAGCCTAGGGAAAAAGTACACATACCGTTGTAATCGGGCGAGTTTCTACTTTCAGACGCAACAGGAATTTTTGGGTTGTGTCAATCCGTTCGCGAGATATGGGAGTTTGAAGCCAAGAAATGTTTGACAAGGCAAACAATTTTTCGCACTTCTGCTGCTCCAAACGCTTAACCAGAATGGCCTAGGGAAAAAATACACATTCCGTTGAAATCGTGCGAGTTTCTAATTTCAGACGCAACAGGAATTTTTGGGTTATGTCAATCCGTTCGCGAGATATGGGAGTTTGAAGCCAAGAAATGTTTGACAAGGCAAACAATTTTTCGCAATTCTGCTGCTCCAAACGCGAAACCAGCATAGCCTAGGGAAAAAGTACACATACCGTTGTAATCGGGCGAGTTTCTACTTTCAGACGCAACAGGAATTTTTGGGTTGTGTCAATCCGTTCGCGAGATATGGGAGTTTGAAGCTAAGAAATGGTTGAGAAGACAACAAATTTTTCGCAATTCTGCTGCTCCAAACGCATACCCAGAATGGCGTAGGGAAAAAATACACCTACCGTTGTAATCGGGCGAGTTTCTACTTTCAGATGCAATAGGAATTTTTGGGTTAGGTCAATCCGTTCGCGAGATATGGGAGTTTGAAGCCAACAAATGGTTGAGAAGAGAACAAATTTTTCGCAATTCTGCTGCTCCAATCGCTTAACCAGAATGGCCTAGGGAAAAAATACGCATACCGTTGTAATCGGGCGAGTATCTACTTTCAGATGCAATAGAAATTTTTGGGTTAGGTCAATCCGTTCGCGAGATATGGGAGTTTGAAGCCAAGAAATGGTTGAGAAGGCACAAAATTTTTCGCACTTCTGCTGCTCCAAACGCTTAACCAGAATGGCCTAGGGAAAAAATGCACATACCGTTGTAATCTGGCGAGTTTCTACTTTCAGATGCAATAGGAATTTTTGGGTTAGGTCAATCCGTTCGCGAGATATGGGAGTTTGAAGCCAACAAATGGTTGAGAAGAGAACAAATTTTTCGTAATTCTGCTGCTCCAAACGCTTAACCAGAATGGCCTAGGGAAAAAATGCACATACCGTTGTAATCTGGCGAGTTTCTACTTTCAGATGCAATAGGAATTTTTGGGTTAGGTCAATCCGTTCGCGAGATATGGGAGTTCGAAGCTAAGAGATGGTTGAGAAGACAACAAATTTTTGGCAATTCTGCTGCTCCAAACGTTTAGCCAGAATGGCATAGGGAAAAAATACACATACCGTTGCAATCGGGCGAATTTCTACTTTCAGACGCAACAGGAATTTTTGTGTTGGGTCAAACCGTTCGCGAGATATGGGAGTTTGAAGCCAAGAAATGGTTGAATCGCAAAAAATTTTTCGCAATTCTGCTGCTCCAAACGCTTAACCAGAATGGCCTAGGGAAAAAATACACATACCATTGTAATCGGGCGAGTTTCTACTTTCAGACGCAACAGGAATTTTTGGGTTATGTCAATCCGTTCGCGAGATATGGGAGTTTGAAGCCAAGAAATGTTTGACAAGGCAAACAATTTTTCGCAATTCTGCTGCTCGAAACGCGAAACCAGCATAGCCTAGGGAAAAAGTACACATACCGTTGTAATCGGGCGAGTTTCTACTTTCAGATGCAATAGGAATTTTTGGGTTAGGTCAATCCGTTCGCGAGGTATGGGAGTTTGAAGCCAAGAAATGGTTGAGAAGGCACAAAATTTTTCGCACTTTTGCTGCTCCAAACGCTTAACCAGAATGGCCTAGGGAAAAAATACACATTCCGTTGAAATCGTGCGAGTTTCTAATTTCAGACGCAACAGGAATTTTTGGGTTATGTCAATCCGTTCGCGAGATGTGGGAGTTTGAAGCCAAGAAATGTTTGACAAGGCAAACAATTTTTCGCACTTCTGCTGCTCCAAACGCTTAACCAGAATGGCCTAGGGAAAAAATACGCATACCGCTGTAATCGGGCGAGTATCTACTTTCAGATGCAATAGGAATTTTTGGGTTAGGTCAATCCGTTCGCGAGATATGGGAGTTTGAAGCCAACAAATGGTTGAGAAGAGAACAAATTTTTCGCAATTCTGCTGCTCCAATCGCTTAACCAGAATGGCCTAGGGAAAAAATACGCATACCGCTGTAATCGGGCGAGTATCTACTTTCAGATGCAATAGGAATTTTTGGGTTAGGTCAATCCGTTCGCGAGATATGGGAGTTTGAAGCCAAGAAATGGTTGAGAAGGCACAAAATTTTTCGCACTTCTGCTGCTCCAAACGCTTAACCAGAATGGCCTAGGGAAAAAATGCACATACCGTTGTAATCTGGCGAGTTTCTACTTTCAGATGCAATAGGAATTTTTGGGTTAGGTCAATCCGATCGCGAGATATGGGAGTTTGAAGCCAACAAATGGTTGAGAAGAGAACAAATTTTTCGTAATTCTGCTGCTCCAAACGCTTAACCAGAATGGCCTAGGGAAAAAATGCACATACCGTTGTAATCTGGCGAGTTTCTACTTTCAGATGCAATAGGAATTTTTGGGTTAGGTCAATCCGTTCGCGAGATATGGGAGTTTGAAGCTAAGAAATGGTTGACAAGACAACAAATATTTCGCAATTCTGCTGCTCCAATCGCTTAACCAGAATGGCCTAGGGAAAAAATACGCACACCGTTGTAATCGGGCGAGTTTCTACTTTCAGACGCAACAGGAATTTTTGGGTTATGTCAATCCGTTCGCGAGATATGCGAGTTTGAAGCCAAGAAATGTTTGACAAGGCAAACAATTTTTCGCAATTCTGCTGCTCCAAACGCGAAACCAGCATAGCCTAGGGAAAAAGTACACATACCGTTGTAATCGGGCGAGTTTCTACTTTCAGACGCAACAGGAATTTTTGGGTTGGGTCAATCCGTTCGCGAGATATGGGAGTTTGAAGCTAAGAAATGGTTGAGAAGACAACAAATTTTTCGCAATTCTGCTGCTCCAAACGCATAAACAGAATGGCGTAGGGAAAAAATACACCTACCGTTGTAATCGGGCGAGTTTCTACTTTCAGATGCAATAGGAATTTTTGGGTTAGGTCAATCCGTTCGCGAGATATGGGAGTTTGAAGCCAAGAAATGTTTGACAAGGCAAACAATTTTTCGCAATTCTGCTGCTCCAAACGCGAAACCAGCATAGCCTAGGGAAAAAGTACACATACCGTTGTAATCGGGCGAGTTTCTACTTTCAGACGCAACAGGAATTTTTGGGTTGGGTCAATCCGTTCGCGAGATATGGGAGTTTGAAGCCAAGAAATGTTTGACAAGGCAAACAATTTTTCGCAATTCTGCTGCTCCAAACGCGAAACCAGCATAGCCTAGGGAAAAAGTACACATACCGTTGTAATCGGGCGAGTTTCTACTTTCAGACGCAACAGGAATTTTTGGGTTGGGTCAATCCGTTCGCGAGATATGGGAGTTTGAAGCTAAGAAATGGTTGAGAAGACAACAAATTTTTCGCAATTCTGCTGCTCCAAACGCATAACCAGAATGGCGTAGGGAAAAAATACACCTACCGTTGTAATCGGGCGAGTTTCTACTTTCAGATGCAATAGGAATTTTTGGGTTAGGTCAATCCGTTCGCGAGATATGGGAGTTTGAAGCTAAGAAATGGTTGACAAGGCAAAAAATTTTTCGCAATTCTGCTGCTCCAAACGCGAAACCAGAATGGCCTAGGGAAAAAATACACATTCCGTTGTAATCGTGCGTGTTTCTACATTCAGATGCAATAGGAATTTTCGGGTTAGGTCAATCCGTTCGCGAGATATGGGAGTTTGAAGCCAACATATGGTTGAGAAGAGAACAAATTTTTCGCAATTCTGCTGCTCCAAACGCTTAACCAGAATGGCCTAGGGAAAAAATGCACATACCGTTGTAATCTGGCGAGTTTCTACTTTCAGATGCAATAGGAATTTTTGGGTTAGGTCAATCCGTTCGCGAGATATGGGAGTTTGAAGCCAACAAATGGTTGAGAAGAGAACAAATTTTTCGCAATTCTGCTGCTCCAAACGCTTAACCAGAACGGCCTAGGGAAAAAATACACATTCCGTTGAAATCGTGCGAGTTTCTACTTTCAGACGCGACAGGAATTTTTGGGTTATGTCAATCCGTTCGCGAGATATGGGAGTTTGAAGCCAAGAAATGGTTGACAAGGCAAACAATTTTTCGCAATTCTGCTGCTCCAAACGCGAAACCAGAATAGCCTAGGGAAAAAGTACACATACCGTTGTAATCGGGCGAGTTTCTACTTTCAGACGCAACAGGAACTTTGTGTTGGGTCAATCCGTTCGCGAGATATGGGAGTTTGAAGCTAAGAAATGGTTGAGAAGACAACAAATTTTTCGCAATTCTGCTGCCCCAAACGCTTAACCAGAATGGCATAGGGAAAAAATACACCTACCGTTGTAATCGGGCGAGTTTCTACTTTCAGATGCAATAGGAATTTTTGGGTTAGGTCAATCCGTTCGCGAGATATGGGAGTTTGAAGCCAACAAATGGTTGAGAAGAGAACAAATTTTTCGCAATTCTGCTGCTCCAATCGCTTAACCAGAATGGCCCAGGGAAAAAATACGCATACCGTTGTAATCGGGCGAGTTTCTACTTTCAGATGCAATAGGAATTTTTGGGTTAGGTCAATCCGTTCGCGAGATATGGGAGTTTGAAGCCAAGAAATGGTTGAGAAGGCAAACAATTTTTCGCAATTCTGCTGCTCCAAACGCTTAACCAGAATGGCCTAGGGAAAAAATACACATTCCGTTGAAATCGTGCGAGTTTCTACTTTCAGACGCAACAGGAATTTTTGGGTTATGTCAATCCGTTCGCGAGATATGCGAGTTTGAAGCCAAGAAATGTTTGACAAGGCAAACAATTTTTCGCAATTCTGCTGCTCCAAACGCGAAACCAGCATAGCCTAGGGAAAAAGTACACATACCGTTGTAATCGGGCGAGTTTCTACTTTCAGACGCAACAGGAATTTTTGGGTTGGGTCAATCCGTTCGCGAGATATGGGAGTTTGAAGCTAAGAAATGGTTGAGAAGACAACAAATTTTTCGCAATTCTGCTGCTCCAAACGCATAACCAGAATGGCGTAGGGAAAAAATACACCTACCGTTGTAATCGGGCGAGTTTCTACTTTCAGATGCAATAGGAATTTTTGGGTTAGGTCAATCCGTTCGCGAGATATGGGAGTTTGAAGCCAAGAAATGTTTGACAAGGCAAACAATTTTTCGCAATTCTGCTGCTCCAAACGCGAAACCAGCATAGCCTAGGGAAAAAGTACACATACCGTTGTAATCGGGCGAGTTTCTACTTTCAGACGCAACAGGAATTTTTGGGTTGGGTCAATCCGTTCGCGAGATATGGGAGTTTGAAGCCAAGAAATGTTTGACAAGGCAAACAATTTTTCGCAATTCTGCTGCTCCAAACGCGAAACCAGCATAGCCTAGGGAAAAAGTACACATACCGTTGTAATCGGGCGAGTTTCTACTTTCAGACGCAACAGGAATTTTTGGGTTGGGTCAATCCGTTCGCGAGATATGGGAGTTTGAAGCTAAGAAATGGTTGAGAAGACAACAAATTTTTCGCAATTCTGCTGCTCCAAACGCATAACCAGAATGGCGTAGGGAAAAAATACACCTACCGTTGTAATCGGGCGAGTTTCTACTTTCAGATGCAATAGGAATTTTTGGGTTAGGTCAATCCGTTCGCGAGATATGGGAGTTTGAAGCTAAGAAATGGTTGACAAGGCAAAAAATTTTTCGCAATTCTGCTGCTCCAAACGCGAAACCAGAATGGCCTAGGGAAAAAATACACATTCCGTTGTAATCGTGCGTGTTTCTACATTCAGATGCAATAGGAATTTTCGGGTTAGGTCAATCCGTTCGCGAGATATGGGAGTTTGAAGCCAACATATGGTTGAGAAGAGAACAAATTTTTCGCAATTCTGCTGCTCCAAACGCTTAACCAGAATGGCCTAGGGAAAAAATGCACATACCGTTGTAATCTGGCGAGTTTCTACTTTCAGATGCAATAGGAACTTTTGGGTTAGGTCAATCCGTTCGCGAGATATGGGAGTTTGAAGCCAACAAATGGTTGAGAAGAGAACAAATTTTTCGCAATTCTGCTGCTCCAAACGCTTAACCAGAACGGCCTAGGGAAAAAATACACATTCCGTTGAAATCGTGCGAGTTTCTACTTTCAGACGCGACAGGAATTTTTGGGTTATGTCAATCCGTTCGCGAGATATGGGAGTTTGAAGCCAAGAAATGGTTGACAAGGCAAACAATTTTTCGCAATTCTGCTGCTCCAAACGCGAAACCAGAATTGCCTAGGGAAAAAGTACACATACCGTTGTAATCGGGCGAGTTTCTACTTTCAGACGCAACAGGAACTTTGTGTTGGGTCAATCCGTTCGCGAGATATGGGAGTTTGAAGCTAAGAAATGGTTGAGAAGACAACAAATTTTTCGCAATTCTGCTGCCCCAAACGCTTAACCAGAATGGCATAGGGAAAAAATACACCTACCGTTGTAATCGGGCGAGTTTCTACTTTCAGATGCAATAGGAATTTTTGGGTTAGGTCAATCCGTTCGCGAGATATGGGAGTTTGAAGCCAACAAATGGTTGAGAAGAGAACAAATTTTTCGCAATTCTGCTGCTCCAATCGCTTAACCAGAATGGCCCAGGGAAAAAATACGCATACCGTTGTAATCGGGCGAGTTTCTACTTTCAGATGCAATAGGAATTTTTGGGTTAGGTCAATCCGTTCGCGAGATATGGGAGTTTGAAGCCAAGAAATGGTTGAGAAGGCAAACAATTTTTCGCAATTCTGCTGCTCCAAACGCTTAACCAGAATGGCCTAGGGAAAAAATACACATTCCGTTGAAATCGTGCGAGTTTCTACTTTCAGACGCAACAGGAATTTTTGCGTTATGTCAATCCGTTCGCGAGATATGGGAGTTTGAAGCCAAGAAATGTTTGACAAGGCAAACAATTTTTCGCAATTCTACTGCTCCAAACGCTTAACCAGAATGGCCTAGGGAAAAAATACACATTCCGTTGAAATCGTGCGAGTTTCTACTTTCAGACGCAACAGGAATTTTTGCGTTATGTCAATCCGTTCGCGAGATATGGGAGTTTGAAGCCAAGAAATGTTTG
This sequence comes from Ptiloglossa arizonensis, assembly GCF_051014685.1. Classification (NCBI taxonomy): domain Eukaryota; kingdom Metazoa; phylum Arthropoda; class Insecta; order Hymenoptera; family Colletidae; genus Ptiloglossa; species Ptiloglossa arizonensis. The sequence goes on from NW_027479741.1 coordinate 24,000, forward strand.
ACAAGGCAAACAATTTTTCGCAATTCTGCTGCTCCAAACGCGAAACCAGAATAGCCTAGGGAAAAAGTACACATACCGTTGTAATCGGGCGAGATTCGACTTTCAGATACAATAGGAATTTTTGGGTTATGTCAATCCGTTCGCGAGATATGGGAGTTTGAAGCCAAGAAATGTTTGACAAGGCAAACAATTTTTCGCAATTCTGCTGCTCCAAACGCGAAACCAGAGTAGCCTAGGGAAAAAGTACACATACCGTTGTAATCGGGCGAGTTTCGACTTTCAGATGCAATAGGAATTTTTGGGTTAGGTCAATCCGTTCGCGAGATATGGGAGTTTGAAGCCAAGAAATGGTTGAGAAGGCACAAAATTTTTCGCACTTCTCCTGCTCCAAACGCTTAACCAGAATAGCCTAGGGAAAAAGTACACATACCGTTGTAATCGGTCGGGCTTCTACTTTCAGACGCAACAGGAATTTTTGGGTTATGTCAATCCGTTCGCGAGATATGGGAGTTTGAAGCCAAGACATGTTTGACAAGGCAAACAATTTTTCGCAATTCTGCTGCTCCAAACGCGAAACCAGAATAGCCTAGGGAAAAAGTACACATACCGTTGTAATCGGGCGAGTTTCTACTTTCAGACGCAACAGGAATTTTTGGGTTGGGACAATCCGTTCGCGAGATATGGGAGTTTGAAGCCAACAAATGGTTGAGAAGAGAACAAATTTTTCGCAATTCTGCTGCTCCAAACGCTTAACCAGAATGGCCTAGGGAAAAAATGCACATACCGTTGTAATCTGGCGAGTTTCTACTTTCAGATGCAATAGGAATTTTTGGGTTAGGTCAATCAGTTCGCGAGATATGGGAGTTTGAAGCCAAGAAATGTTTGACAAGGCAAACAATTTTTCGCAATTCTGCTGCCTCCAAACGCGAAACCAGAACAGCCTAGGGAAAAAGTACACATACCGTTGTAATCGGGCGAGTTTCGACTTTCAGATGCAATAGGAATTTTTGGGTTAGGTCAATCCGTTCGCGAGATATGGGAGTTTGAAGCCAAGAAATGGTTGAGAAGGCACAAAATTTTTCGCACTTCTGCTGCTCCAAACGCTTAACCAGAATAGCCTAGGGAAAAAGTACACATACCGTTGTAATCGGGCGAGTTTCTACTTTCAGACGCAACAGGAATTTTTGGGTTGGGTCAATCCGTTCGCGAGATATGGGAGTTTGAAGCCAACAAATGGTTGAGAAGAGAACAAATTTTTCGCAATTCTGCTGCTCCAAACGCTTAACCAGAATGGCCTAGGGAAAATATGCACATTCCGTTGTAATCGTGCGAGTTTCTACTTTCAGATGCAATAGGAATTTTCGGGTTAGGTCACTCCGTTCGCGAGATATGGGAGTTTGAAGGCAACAAATGGTTGAGAAGAGAACAAATTTTTCGCAATTCTGCTGCTCCAAACGCTTAACCAGAATGGCCTAGGGAAAAAATGCACATACCGTTGTAATCTGGCGAGTTTCTACATTCAGATGCAATAGGAGTTTTTGGGTTAGATCAATCCGTTCGCGAGATATGGGAGTTCGAAGCTAAGAGATGGTTGAGAAGACAACAAATTTTTGGCAATTCTGCTGCTCCAAACGTTTAGCCAGAATGGCATAGGGAAAAAATACACATACCGTTGCAATCGGGCGAGTTTCTACTTTCAGACGCAACAGGAATTTTTGTGTTGGGTCAAACCGTTCGCGAGATATGGGAGTTTGAAGCCAAGAAATGGTTGAGAAGGCACAAAATTTTTCGCACTTCTGCTGCTCCAAACGCTTAACCAGAATGGCCTAGGGAAAAAATGCACATACCGTTGTAATCTGGCGTGTTTCTACTTTCAGATGCAATAGGAATTTTTGGGTTAGGTCAATCCGATCGCGAGATATGGGAGTTTGAAGCCAACAAATGGTTGAGAAGAGAACAAATTTTTCGCAATTCTGCTGCTCCAAACGCTTAACCAGAATGGCCTAGGGAAAAAATGCACATACCGTTGTAATCTGGCGAGTTTCTACTTTCAGATGCAATAGGAATTTTTGGGTTAGGTCAATCCGTTCGCGAGATATGGGAGTTTGAAGCTAAGAAATGGTTGACAAGACAACAAATTTTTCGCAATTCTGCTGCTCCAATCGCTTAACCAGAATGGCCTAGGGAAAAAATACGCACACCGTTGTAATCGGGCGAGTTTCTACTTTCAGACGCAACAGGAATTTTTGGGTTATGTCAATCCGTTCGCGAGATATGCGAGTTTGAAGCCAAGAAATGTTTGACAAGGCAAACAATTTTTCGCAATTCTGCTGCCCCAAACGCGAAACCAGCATAGCCTAGGGAAAAAGTACACATACCGTTGTAATCGGGCGAGTTTCTACTTTCAGACGCAACAGGAATTTTTGGGTTAGGTCAATCCGTTCGCGAGATATGGGAGTTTGAAGCCAACATATGGTTGAGAAGAGAACAAATTTTTCGCAATTCTGCTGCTCCAAACGCTTAACCAGAATGGCCTAGGGAAAAAATGCACATACCGTTGTAATCTGGCGAGTTTCTACTTTCAGATGCAATAGGAATTTTTGGGTTAGGTCAATCCGTTCGCGAGATATGGGAGTTTGAAGCCAACAAATGGTTGAGAAGAGAACAAATTTTTCGCAATTCTGCTGCTCCAAACGCTTAACCAGAACGGCCTAGGGAAAAAATACACATTCCGTTGAAATCGTGCGAGTTTCTACTTTCAGACGCGACAGGAATTTTTGGGTTATGTCAATCCGTTCGCGAGATATGGGAGTTTGAAGCCAAGAAATGGTTGACAAGGCAAACAATTTTTCGCAATTCTGCTGCTCCAAACGCGAAACCAGAATAGCCTAGGGAAAAAGTACACATACCGTTGTAATCGGGCGAGTTTCTACTTTCAGACGCAACAGGAACTTTGTGTTGGGTCAATCCGTTCGCGAGATATGGGAGTTTGAAGCTAAGAAATGGTTGAGAAGACAACAAATTTTTCGCAATTCTGCTGCCCCAAACGCTTAACCAGAATGGCATAGGGAAAAAATACACCTACCGTTGTAATCGGGCGAGTTTCTACTTTCAGATGCAATAGGAATTTTTGGGTTAGGTCAATCCGTTCGCGAGATATGGGAGTTTGAAGCCAACAAATGGTTGAGAAGAGAACAAATTTTTCGCAATTCTGCTGCTCCAATCGCTTAACCAGAATGGCCCAGGGAAAAAATACGCATACCGTTGTAATCGGGCGAGTTTCTACTTTCAGATGCAATAGGAATTTTTGGGTTAGGTCAATCCGTTCGCGAGATATGGGAGTTTGAAGCCAAGAAATGGTTGAGAAGGCAAACAATTTTTCGCAATTCTGCTGCTCCAAACGCTTAACCAGAATGGCCTAGGGAAAAAATACACATTCCGTTGAAATCGTGCGAGTTTCTACTTTCAGACGCAACAGGAATTTTTGGGTTATGTCAATCCGTTCGCGAGATATGCGAGTTTGAAGCCAAGAAATGTTTGACAAGGCAAACAATTTTTCGCAATTCTGCTGCTCCAAACGCGAAACCAGCATAGCCTAGGGAAAAAGTACACATACCGTTGTAATCGGGCGAGTTTCTACTTTCAGACGCAACAGGAATTTTTGGGTTGGGTCAATCCGTTCGCGAGATATGGGAGTTTGAAGCTAAGAAATGGTTGAGAAGACAACAAATTTTTCGCAATTCTGCTGCTCCAAACGCATAACCAGAATGGCGTAGGGAAAAAATACACCTACCGTTGTAATCGGGCGAGTTTCTACTTTCAGATGCAATAGGAATTTTTGGGTTAGGTCAATCCGTTCGCGAGATATGGGAGTTTGAAGCCAAGAAATGTTTGACAAGGCAAACAATTTTTCGCAATTCTGCTGCTCCAAACGCGAAACCAGCATAGCCTAGGGAAAAAGTACACATACCGTTGTAATCGGGCGAGTTTCTACTTTCAGACGCAACAGGAATTTTTGGGTTGGGTCAATCCGTTCGCGAGATATGGGAGTTTGAAGCCAAGAAATGTTTGACAAGGCAAACAATTTTTCGCAATTCTGCTGCTCCAAACGCGAAACCAGCATAGCCTAGGGAAAAAGTACACATACCGTTGTAATCGGGCGAGTTTCTACTTTCAGACGCAACAGGAATTTTTGGGTTGGGTCAATCCGTTCGCGAGATATGGGAGTTTGAAGCTAAGAAATGGTTGAGAAGACAACAAATTTTTCGCAATTCTGCTGCTCCAAACGCATAACCAGAATGGCGTAGGGAAAAAATACACCTACCGTTGTAATCGGGCGAGTTTCTACTTTCAGATGCAATAGGAATTTTTGGGTTAGGTCAATCCGTTCGCGAGATATGGGAGTTTGAAGCTAAGAAATGGTTGACAAGGCAAAAAATTTTTCGCAATTCTGCTGCTCCAAACGCGAAACCAGAATGGCCTAGGGAAAAAATACACATTCCGTTGTAATCGTGCGTGTTTCTACATTCAGATGCAATAGGAATTTTCGGGTTAGGTCAATCCGTTCGCGAGATATGGGAGTTTGAAGCCAACATATGGTTGAGAAGAGAACAAATTTTTCGCAATTCTGCTGCTCCAAACGCTTAACCAGAATGGCCTAGGGAAAAAATGCACATACCGTTGTAATCTGGCGAGTTTCTACTTTCAGATGCAATAGGAACTTTTGGGTTAGGTCAATCCGTTCGCGAGATATGGGAGTTTGAAGCCAACAAATGGTTGAGAAGAGAACAAATTTTTCGCAATTCTGCTGCTCCAAACGCTTAACCAGAACGGCCTAGGGAAAAAATACACATTCCGTTGAAATCGTGCGAGTTTCTACTTTCAGACGCGACAGGAATTTTTGGGTTATGTCAATCCGTTCGCGAGATATGGGAGTTTGAAGCCAAGAAATGGTTGACAAGGCAAACAATTTTTCGCAATTCTGCTGCTCCAAACGCGAAACCAGAATAGCCTAGGGAAAAAGTACACATACCGTTGTAATCGGGCGAGTTTCTACTTTCAGACGCAACAGGAACTTTGTGTTGGGTCAATCCGTTCGCGAGATATGGGAGTTTGAAGCTAAGAAATGGTTGAGAAGACAACAAATTTTTCGCAATTCTGCTGCCCCAAACGCTTAACCAGAATGGCATAGGGAAAAAATACACCTACCGTTGTAATCGGGCGAGTTTCTACTTTCAGATGCAATAGGAATTTTTGGGTTAGGTCAATCCGTTCGCGAGATATGGGAGTTTGAAGCCAACAAATGGTTGAGAAGAGAACAAATTTTTCGCAATTCTGCTGCTCCAATCGCTTAACCAGAATGGCCCAGGGAAAAAATACGCATACCGTTGTAATCGGGCGAGTTTCTACTTTCAGATGCAATAGGAATTTTTGGGTTAGGTCAATCCGTTCGCGAGATATGGGAGTTTGAAGCCAAGAAATGGTTGAGAAGGCAAACAATTTTTCGCAATTCTGCTGCTCCAAACGCTTAACCAGAATGGCCTAGGGAAAAAATACACATTCCGTTGAAATCGTGCGAGTTTCTACTTTCAGACGCAACAGGAATTTTTGGGTTATGTCAATCCGTTCGCGAGATATGCGAGTTTGAAGCCAAGAAATGTTTGACAAGGCAAACAATTTTTCGCAATTCTGCTGCTCCAAACGCGAAACCAGCATAGCCTAGGGAAAAAGTACACATACCGTTGTAATCGGGCGAGTTTCTACTTTCAGACGCAACAGGAATTTTTGGGTTGGGTCAATCCGTTCGCGAGATATGGGAGTTTGAAGCTAAGAAATGGTTGAGAAGACAACAAATTTTTCGCAATTCTGCTGCTCCAAACGCATAACCAGAATGGCGTAGGGAAAAAATACACCTACCGTTGTAATCGGGCGAGTTTCTACTTTCAGATGCAATAGGAATTTTTGGGTTAGGTCAATCCGTTCGCGAGATATGGGAGTTTGAAGCCAAGAAATGTTTGACAAGGCAAACAATTTTTCGCAATTCTGCTGCTCCAAACGCGAAACCAGCATAGCCTAGGGAAAAAGTACACATACCGTTGTAATCGGGCGAGTTTCTACTTTCAGACGCAACAGGAATTTTTGGGTTGGGTCAATCCGTTCGCGAGATATGGGAGTTTGAAGCCAAGAAATGTTTGACAAGGCAAACAATTTTTCGCAATTCTGCTGCTCCAAACGCGAAACCAGCATAGCCTAGGGAAAAAGTACACATACCGTTGTAATCGGGCGAGTTTCTACTTTCAGACGCAACAGGAATTTTTGGGTTGGGTCAATCCGTTCGCGAGATATGGGAGTTTGAAGCTAAGAAATGGTTGAGAAGACAACAAATTTTTCGCAATTCTGCTGCTCCAAACGCATAACCAGAATGGCGTAGGGAAAAAATACACCTACCGTTGTAATCGGGCGAGTTTCTACTTTCAGATGCAATAGGAATTTTTGGGTTAGGTCAATCCGTTCGCGAGATATGGGAGTTTGAAGCTAAGAAATGGTTGACAAGGCAAAAAATTTTTCGCAATTCTGCTGCTCCAAACGCGAAACCAGAATGGCCTAGGGAAAAAATACACATTCCGTTGTAATCGTGCGTGTTTCTACATTCAGATGCAATAGGAATTTTCGGGTTAGGTCAATCCGTTCGCGAGATATGGGAGTTTGAAGCCAACATATGGTTGAGAAGAGAACAAATTTTTCGCAATTCTGCTGCTCCAAACGCTTAACCAGAATGGCCTAGGGAAAAAATGCACATACCGTTGTAATCTGGCGAGTTTCTACTTTCAGATGCAATAGGAACTTTTGGGTTAGGTCAATCCGTTCGCGAGATATGGGAGTTTGAAGCCAACAAATGGTTGAGAAGAGAACAAATTTTTCGCAATTCTGCTGCTCCAAACGCTTAACCAGAACGGCCTAGGGAAAAAATACACATTCCGTTGAAATCGTGCGAGTTTCTACTTTCAGACGCGACAGGAATTTTTGGGTTATGTCAATCCGTTCGCGAGATATGGGAGTTTGAAGCCAAGAAATGGTTGACAAGGCAAACAATTTTTCGCAATTCTGCTGCTCCAAACGCGAAACCAGAATAGCCTAGGGAAAAAGTACACATACCGTTGTAATCGGGCGAGTTTCTACTTTCAGACGCAACAGGAACTTTGTGTTGGGTCAATCCGTTCGCGAGATATGGGAGTTTGAAGCTAAGAAATGGTTGAGAAGACAACAAATTTTTCGCAATTCTGCTGCCCCAAACGCTTAACCAGAATGGCATAGGGAAAAAATACACCTACCGTTGTAATCGGGCGAGTTTCTACTTTCAGATGCAATAGGAATTTTTGGGTTAGGTCAATCCGTTCGCGAGATATGGGAGTTTGAAGCCAACAAATGGTTGAGAAGAGAACAAATTTTTCGCAATTCTGCTGCTCCAATCGCTTAACCAGAATGGCCCAGGGAAAAAATACGCATACCGTTGTAATCGGGCGAGTTTCTACTTTCAGATGCAATAGGAATTTTTGGGTTAGGTCAATCCGTTCGCGAGATATGGGAGTTTGAAGCCAAGAAATGGTTGAGAAGGCAAACAATTTTTCGCAATTCTGCTGCTCCAAACGCTTAACCAGAATGGCCTAGGGAAAAAATACACATTCCGTTGAAATCGTGCGAGTTTCTACTTTCAGACGCAACAGGAATTTTTGCGTTATGTCAATCCGTTCGCGAGATATGGGAGTTTGAAGCCAAGAAATGTTTGACAAGGCAAACAATTTTTCGCAATTCTGCTGCTCCAAACGCTTAACCAGAATGGCCTAGGGAAAAAATACACATTCCGTTGAAATCGTGCGAGTTTCTACTTTCAGACGCAACAGGAATTTTTGCGTTATGTCAATCCGTTCGCGAGATATGGGAGTTTGAAGCCAAGAAATGTTTGACAAGGCAAACAATTTTTCGCAATTCTGCTGCTCCAAACGCGAAACCAGAATAGCCTAGGGAAAAAGTACACATACCGTTGTAATCGGGCGAGATTCGACTTTCAGATACAATAGGAATTTTTGGGTTATGTCAATCCGTTCGCGAGATATGGGAGTTTGAAGCCAAGAAATGTTTGACAAGGCAAACAATTTTTCGCAATTCTGCTGCTCCAAACGCGAAACCAGAGTAGCCTAGGGAAAAAGTACACATACCGTTGTAATCGGGCGAGTTTCGACTTTCAGATGCAATAGGAATTTTTGGGTTAGGTCAATCCGTTCGCGAGATATGGGAGTTTGAAGCCAAGAAATGGTTGAGAAGGCACAAAATTTTTCGCACTTCTCCTGCTCCAAACGCTTAACCAGAATAGCCTAGGGAAAAAGTACACATACCGTTGTAATCGGTCGGGCTTCTACTTTCAGACGCAACAGGAATTTTTGGGTTATGTCAATCCGTTCGCGAGATATGGGAGTTTGAAGCCAAGACATGTTTGACAAGGCAAACAATTTTTCGCAATTCTGCTGCTCCAAACGCGAAACCAGAATAGCCTAGGGAAAAAGTACACATACCGTTGTAATCGGGCGAGTTTCTACTTTCAGACGCAACAGGAATTTTTGGGTTGGGACAATCCGTTCGCGAGATATGGGAGTTTGAAGCCAACAAATGGTTGAGAAGAGAACAAATTTTTCGCAATTCTGCTGCTCCAAACGCTTAACCAGAATGGCCTAGGGAAAAAATGCACATACCGTTGTAATCTGGCGAGTTTCTACTTTCAGATGCAATAGGAATTTTTGGGTTAGGTCAATCAGTTCGCGAGATATGGGAGTTTGAAGCCAAGAAATGTTTGACAAGGCAAACAATTTTTCGCAATTCTGCTGCTCCAAACGCGAAACCAGAACAGCCTAGGGAAAAAGTACACATACCGTTGTAATCGGGCGAGTTTCGACTTTCAGATGCAATAGGAATTTTTGGGTTAGGTCAATCCGTTCGCGAGATATGGGAGTTTGAAGCCAAGAAATGGTTGAGAAGGCACAAAATTTTTCGCACTTCTGCTGCTCCAAACGCTTAACCAGAATAGCCTAGGGAAAAAGTACACATACCGTTGTAATCGGGCGAGTTTCTACTTTCAGACGCAACAGGAATTTTTGGGTTGGGTCAATCCGTTCGCGAGATATGGGAGTTTGAAGCCAACAAATGGTTGAGAAGAGAACAAATTTTTCGCAATTCTGCTGCTCCAAACGCTTAACCAGAATGGCCTAGGGAAAATATGCACATTCCGTTGTAATCGTGCGAGTTTCTACTTTCAGATGCAATAGGAATTTTCGGGTTAGGTCACTCCGTTCGCGAGATATGGGAGTTTGAAGGCAACAAATGGTTGAGAAGAGAACAAATTTTTCGCAATTCTGCTGCTCCAAACGCTTAACCAGAATGGCCTAGGGAAAAAATGCACATACCGTTGTAATCTGGCGAGTTTCTACATTCAGATGCAATAGGAGTTTTTGGGTTAGATCAATCCGTTCGCGAGATATGGGAGTTCGAAGCTAAGAGATGGTTGAGAAGACAACAAATTTTTGGCAATTCTGCTGCTCCAAACGTTTAGCCAGAATGGCATAGGGAAAAAATACACATACCGTTGCAATCGGGCGAGTTTCTACTTTCAGACGCAACAGGAATTTTTATGTTGGGTCAAACCGTTCGCGAGATATGGGAGTTTGAAGCCAAGAAATGGTTGAATCGCAAAAAATTTTTCGCAATTCTGCTGCTCCAAACGCTTAACCAGAATGGCCTAGGGAAAAAATACACATACCATTGTAATCGGGCGAGTTTCTACTTTCAGACGCAACAGGAATTTTTGGGTTATGTCAATCCGTTCGCGAGATATGGGAGTTTGAAGCCAAGAAATGTTTGACAAGGCAAACAATTTTTCGCAATTCTGCTGCTCGAAACGCGAAACCAGCATAGCCTAGGGAAAAAGTACACATACCGTTGTAATCGGGCGAGTTTCTACTTTCAGATGCAATAGGAATTTTTGGGTTAGGTCAATCCGTTCGCGAGGTATGGGAGTTTGAAGCCAAGAAATGGTTGAGAAGGCACAAAATTTTTCGCACTTCTGCTGCTCCAAACGCTTAACCAGAATGGCCTAGGGAAAAAATACACATTCCGTTGAAATCGTGCGAGTTTCTACTTTCAGACGCAACAGGAATTTTTGGGTTATGTCAATCCGTTCGCGAGATATGGGAGTTTGAAGCCAAGAAATGTTTGACAAGGCAAACAATTTTTCGCAATTCTGCTGCTCCAAACGCGAAACCAGCATAGCCTAGGGAAAAAGTACATATACCGTTGTAATAAGGCGAGCTTCTACTTTCAGACGCAACAGGAATTTTTGGGTTGGGTCAATCGGTTCGCGAGATATGGGAGTTTGAAGCCAAGAAATGGTTGAGAAGGCACAAAATTTTTCGCAATTCTGCTGCTCCAAACGCGAAACCAGAATGGCCTAGGGAAAAAATACACATTCCGTTGTAATCGTGCGTGTTTCTACTTTCAGATGCAATAGGAATTTTCGGGTTAGGTCAATCCGTTCGCGAGATATGGGAGTTTGAAGCCAACATATGGTTGAGAAGAGAACAAATTTTTCGCAATTCTGCTGCTCCAAACGCTTAACCAGAATGGCCTAGGGAAAAAATGCACATACCGTTGTAATCTGGCGAGTTTCTACTTTCAGATGCAATAGGAATTTTTGGGTTAGGTCAATCCGTTCGCGAGATATGGGAGTTTGAATCCAACAAATGGTTGAGAAGAGAACAAATTTTTCGCAATTCTGCTGCTCCAAACGCTTAACCAGAATGGCCTAGGGAAAAAATACACATTCCGTTGAAATCGTGCGAGTTTCTACTTTCAGACACAACAGGAATTTTTGGGTTATGTCAATCCGTTCGCGAGATATGGGAGTTTGAAGCCAAGAAATGTTTGACAAGGCAAACAATTTTTCGCAATTCTGCTGCTCCAAACGCGAAACCAGAATAGCCTAGGGAAAAAGTACACATACCGTTGTAATCGGGCGAGTTTCGACTTTCAGATGCAATAGGAATTTTTGGGTTAGGTCAATCCGTTCGCGAGATATGGGAGTTTGAAGCCAAGAAATGGTTGAGAAGGCACAAAATTTTTCGCACTTCTGCTGCTCCAAACGCTTAACCAGAATAGCCTATGGAAAAAGTACACATACCGTTGTAATCGGGCGAGTTTCTACTTTCAGACGCAACAGGAATTTTTGGGTTATGTCAATCCGTTCGCGAGATATGGGAGTTTGAAGCCAAGAAATGTTTGACAAGGCAAACAATTTTTCGCAATTCTGCTGCTCCAAACGCGAAACCAGAATAGCCTAGGGAAAAAGTACACATACCGTTGTAATCGGGCGAGTTTCTACTTTCAGACGCAACAGGAATTTTTGGGTTGGGTCAATCCGTTCGCGAGATATGGGAGTTTGAAGCCAACAAATGGTTGAGAAGAGAACAAATTTTTCGCAATTCTGCTGCTCCAAACGCTTAACCAGAATGGCCTAGGGAAAATATGCACATTCCGTTGTAATCGTGCGAGTTTCTACTTTCAGATGCAATAGGAATTTTCGGGTTAGGTCACTCCGTTCGCGAGATATGGGAGTTTGAAGCCAACAAATGGTTGAGAAGAGAACAAATTTTTCGCAATTCTGCTGCTCCAAACGCTTAACCAGAATGGCCTAGGGAAAAAATGCACATACCGTTGTAATCTGGCGAGTTTCTACATTCAGATGCAATAGGAGTTTTTGGGTTAGATCAATCCGTTCGCGAGATATGGGAGTTCGAAGCTAAGAGATGGTTGAGAAGACAACAAATGTTTGGCAATTCTGCTGCTCCAAACGTTTAGCCAGAATGGCATAGGGAAAAAATACACATACCGTTGCAATCGGGCGAGTTTCTACTTTCAGACGCAACAGGAATTTTTGTGTTGGGTCAAACCGTTCGCGAGATATGGGAGTTTGAAGCCAAGAAATGGTTGAATCGCAAAAAATGTTTCGCAATTCTGCTGCTCCAAACGCTTAACCAGAATGGCCTAGGGAAAAAATACACATACCATTGTAATCGGGCGAGTTTCTACTTTCAGACGCAACAGGAATTTTTGGGTTATGTCAATCCGTTCGCGAGATATGGGAGTTTGAAGCCAAGAAATGTTTGACAAGGCAAACAATTTTTCGCAATTCTGCTGCTCGAAACGCGAAACCAGCATAGCCTAGGGAAAAAGTACACATACCGTTGTAATCGGGCGAGTTTCCACTTTCAGATGCAATAGGAATTTTTGGGTTAGGTCAATCCGTTCGCGAGGTATGGGAGTTTGAAGCCAAGAAATGGTTGAGAAGGCACAAAATTTTTCGCACTTCTGCTGCTCCAAACGCTTAACCAGAATGTCCTAGGGAAAAAATACACATTCCGTTGAAATCGTGCGAGTTTCTACTTTCAGACGCAACAGGAATTTTTGGGTTATGTCAATCCGTTCGCGAGATATGGGAGTTTGAAGCCAAGAAATGTTTGACAAGGCAAACAATTTTTCGCAATTCTGCTGCTCCAAACGCGAAACCAGCATAGCCTAGGGAAAAAGTACATATACCGTTGTAATAGGGCGAGTTTCTACTTTCAGACGCAACAGGAATTTTTGGGTTGGGTCAATCGGTTCGCGAGATATGGGAGTTTGAAGCCAAGAAATGGTTGAGAAGGCACAAAATTTTTCGCAATTCTGCTGCTCCAAACGCGAAACCAGAATGGCCTAGGGAAAAAATACACATTCCGTTGTAATCGTGCGTGTTTCTACTTTCAGATGCAATAGGAATTTTCGGGTTAGGTCAATCCGTTCGCGAGATATGGGAGTTTGAAGCCAACATATGGTTGAGAAGAGAACAAATTTTTCGCAATTCTGCTGCTCCAAACGCTTAACCAGAATGGCCTAGGGAAAAAATGCACATACCGTTGTAATCTGGCGAGTTTCTACTTTCAGATGCAATAGGAATTTTTGGGTTAGGTCAATCCGTTCGCGAGATATGGGAGTTTGAAGCCAACAAATGGTTGAGAAGAGAACAAATTTTTCGCAATTCTGCTGCTCCAAACGCTTAACCAGAATGGCCTAGGGAAAAAATACACATTCCGTTGAAATCGTGCGAGTTTCTACTTTCAGACACAACAGGAATTTTTGGGTTATGTCAATCCGTTCGCGAGATATGGGAGTTTGAAGCCAAGAAATGTTTGACAAGGCAAACAATTTTTCGCAATTCTGCTGCTCCAAACGCGAAACCAGAATAGCCTAGGGAAAAAGTACACATACCGTTGTAATCGGGCGAGTTTCGACTTTCAGATGCAATAGGAATTTTTGGGTTAGGTCAATCCGTTCGCGAGATATGGGAGTTTGAAGCCAAGAAATGGTTGAGAAGGCACAAAATTTTTCGCACTTCTGCTGCTCCAAACGCTTAACCAGAATAGCCTAGGGAAAAAGTACACATACCGTTGTAATCGGGCGAGTTTCTACTTTCAGACGCAACAGGAATTTTTGGGTTATGTCAATCCGTTCGCGAGATATGGGAGTTTGAAGCCAACAAATGGTTGAGAAGAGAACAAATTTTTCGCAATTCTGCTGCTCCAAACGCTTAACCAGAATGGCCTAGAGAAAAAATGCACATACCGTTGTAATCTGGCGAGTTTCTACTTTCAGATGCAATAGGAATTTTTGCGTTAGGTCAATCCGTTCGCGAGATATGGGAGTTTGAAGCCAACAAATGGTTGAGAAGAGAACAAATTTTTCGCAATTCTGCTGCTCCAAACGCTTAACCAGAATGGCCTAGGGAAAAAATGCACATACCGTTGTAATCTGGCGAGTTTCTACTTTCAGATGCAATAGGAATTTTTGGGTTAGGTCAATCCGTTCGCGAGATATGGGAGTTCGAAGCTAAGAGATGGTTGAGAAGGCACAAAATTTTTCGCAATTCTGCTGCTCCAAACGCTTAACCAGAATGGCCTAGGGAAAAAATACACATTCCGTTGTAATCGTGCGAGTTTCTACTTTCAGATGCAATAGGAATTTTTGGGTTAGGTCAACCCGTTCGCGAGATATGGGAGTTAGAAGCTAAGAAATGGTTGAGTAGACAACAAATATTTCGCAATTCTGCTGCTCCAAACCCTTAACAAGAATGGCATAGGGAAAAAATACACCTACCGTTGTAATCGGGCGAGTTTCTACTTTCAGATGCAATAGGAATTTTTGGGTTAGGTCAATCCGTTCGCGAGATATGGGAGTTTGAAGCCAACAAATGGTTGAGAAGAGAACAAATTTTTCGCAATTCTGCTGCTCCAAACGCTTAACCAGAATGGTCTAGGGAAAAAATGCACATACCGTTGTAATCTGGCGAGTTTCTACTTTCAGATGCAATAGGAATTTTTGGGTTAGGTCAATCCGTTCGCGAGATATGGGAGTTTGAAGCCAACAAATGGTTGAGAAGAGAACAAATTTTTCGCAATTCTGCTGCTCCAAACGCTTAACCAGAATGGCCTAGGGAAAAAATGCACATACCGTTGTAATCTGGCGAGTTTCTACTTTCAGATGCAATAGGAATTTTTGGGTTAGGTCAATCCGTTCGCGAGATATGGGAGTTTGAAGCCAAGAAATGTTTGACAAGGCAAAAAATTTTTCGCAATTCTGCTGCTCCAAACGCTTAACCAGAATGGCCTAGGGAAAAAATACACATTCCGTTGTAATCGTGCGAGTTTCTACTTTCAGATGCAATAGGAATTTTTGGGTTAGGTCAACCCGTTCGCGAGATATGGGAGTTAGAAGCTAAGAAATGGTTGAGTAGACAACAAATATTTCGCAATTCTGCTGCTCCAAACCCTTAACCAGAATGGCATTAGGGAAAAAATACACCTACCGCTGTAATCGGGCGAGTTTCTACTTTCAGATGCAATAGGAATTTTTGGGTTAGGTCAATCCGTTCGCGAGATATGGGAGTTGAAGCCAACAAATGGTTGAGAAGGCACAAAATTTTTCGCACTTCTGCTGCTCCAAACGCTTAACCAGAATGGCCTAGGGAAAAAATACACATTCCGTTGTAATCGTGCGAGTTTCTACTTTCAGATGCAATAGGAATTTTTGGGTTAGGTCAATCCATTCGCGAGATATGGAAGTTTGAAGCCAACAAATGGTTGAGAAGAGAACAAATTTTTCGCAATTCTGCTGCTCCAAACGCTTAACCAGAATGGCCTGGGGAAAAAATACACATACCATTGTAATCGGGCGAGTTTCTACTTTCAGATGCAATAGGAATTTTTGGGTTAGGTCAATCCGTTCGCGAGATATGGGAGTTTGAAGCCAAGAAATGGTTGAGAAGGCACAAAATTTTTCGCACTTCTGCTGCTCCAAACGCTTAACCAGAATGGCCTAGGGAAAAAATACACATTCCGTTGTAATCGTGCGAGTTTCTACTTTCAGATGCAATAGGAATTTTTGGGTTAGGTCAATCCGTTCGCGAGATATGGGAGTTTGAAGCCAACAAATGGTTGAGAAGAGAACAAATTTTTCGCAATTCTGCTGCTCCAAACGCTTAACCAGAATGGCCTGGGAAAAAAATACACATACCATTGTAATCGGGCGAGTTTCTACTTTCAGATGCAATAGGAATTTTTGGGTTAGGTCAATCCGTTCGCGAGATATGGGAGTTTGAAGCCAAGAAATGGTTGAGAAGGCACAAAATTTTTCGCACTTCTGCTGCTCCAAACGCTTAACCAGAATGGCCTAGGGAAAAAATACACATTCCGTTGCAATCGTGCGAGTTTCTACTTTCAGACGCAATAGGAATTTTTGGGTTATGTCAATCCGTTCGCGAGATATGGGAGTTTGAAGCCAAGAAATGGTTGAGAAGGCACAAAATTTTTCGCACTTCTGCTGCTCCCAACGCTTAACCAGAATGGCCTAGGGAAAAAATACGCACACCGTTGTAATCGGGCGAGTTTCTACTTTCAGATGCAATAGGAATTTTTGGGTTAGGTCAATCCGTTCGCGAGATATGAGAGTTTGAAGCCAAGAAATGGTTGAGAAGGCACAACATTTTTCGCACTTCTGCTGCTCCAAACGCTTAACCAGAATGGCCTAGGGAAAAAATGCACATACCGTTGTAATCTGGCGAGTTTCTACTTTCAGATGCAATAGGAATTTTTGGGTTAGGTCAATCCGTTCGCGAGATATGGGAGTTTGAAGCCAAGAAATGTTTGACAAGGCAAAAAATTTTTCGCAATTCTGCTGCTCCAAACGCTTAACCAGAATGGCCTAGGGAAAAAATACACATTCCGTTGTAATCGTGCGAGTTTCTACTTTCAGATGCAATAGGAATTTTTGGGTTAGGTCAATCCGTTAGCGAGATATGGGAGTTTGAAGCCAACAAATGGTTGAGAAGAGAACGAATTTTTCGCAATTCTGCTGCTCCAAACGCTTAACCAGAATGGCCTGGGGAAAAAATACACATACCATTGTAATCGGGCGAGTTTCTACTTTCAGATGCAATAGGAATTTTTGGGTTAGGTCAATCCGTTCGCGAGATATGGGAGTTTGAAGCCAAGAAATGGTTGAGAAGGCACAACATTTTTCGCACTTCTGCTGCTCCAAACGCTTAACCAGAATGGCCTAGGGAAAAAATACACATTCCGTTGAAATCGTGCGAGTTTCTACTTTCAGACGCAACAGGAATTTTTGGGTTATGTCAATCCGTTCGCGAGATATGGGAGTTTGAAGCCAAGAAATGGTTGAGAAGGCACAAAATTTTTCGCACTTCTGCTGCTCCAAACGCTTAACCAGAATGGCCTAGGGAAAAAATACGCACACCGTTGTAATCGGGCGAGTTTCGACTTTCAGATGCAATAGGAATTTTTGGGTTAGGTCAATCCGTTCGCGAGATATGGGAGTTTGAAGCCAAGAAATGGTAGAGAAGGCACAAAATTTTTCGCACTTCTGCTGCTCCAAACGCTTGACCAGAATGGCCTAGGGAAAAAATACACATTCCGTTGAAATCGTGCGAGTTTCTACTTTCAGAAGCAACAGGAATTTTTGGGTTATGTCAATCCATTCGCGAGATATGGGAGTTTGAAGCCAAGAAATGTTTGACAAGGCAAACAATTTTTCGCAATTCTGCTGGTCCAAACGCGAAACCAGAATAGCCTAGGGAAAAAGTACACATACCGTTGTAATCGGGCGAGTTTCTACTTTCAGACGCAACAGGAATTTTTGGGTTGGGTCAATCCGTTCGCGAGATATGGGAGTTTGAAGCAAAGAAATGGTTGAGAAGACAACAAATTTTTCGCAATTCTGCTGCTCCAAACGCTTAACCAGAATGGCATAGGGAAAAAATACACCTACCGTTGTAATCGGGCGAGTTTCTACTTTCAGACGCTACAGCAATTTTTGGGTTATGTCAATCCGTTCGCGAGATATGGGAGTTTGAAGCCAAGAAATGGTTGACAAGGCAAACAATTTTTCGCAATTCTGCTGCTCCAAACGCGAAACCAGAATAGCCTAGGGAAAAAGTACACATACCGTTGTAATCGGGCGAGTTTCTACTTTCAGACGCAACAGGAACTTTGGGTTGGGTCAATCCGTTCGCGAGATATGGGAGTTTGAAGCTAAGAAATGGTTGAGAAGACAACAAATTTTTCGCAATTCTGCTGCTCCAAACGCTTAACCAGAATGGCATAGGCAAAAAATACACCTACCGTTGTAATCTGGCGAGTTTCTACTTTCAGATGCAATAGGAATTTTTGGGTTAGGTCAATCCGTTCGCGAGATATCGGAGTTTGAAGCCAACAAATGGTTGAGAAGAGAACAAATTTTTCGCAATTCTGCTGCTCCAAACGCTTAACCAGAATGGTCTAGGTAAAAAATGCACATACCGTTGTAATCTGGCGAGTTTCTACTTTCAGATGCAATAGGAATTTTTGGGTTAGGTCAATCCGTTCGCGAGATATGGGAGTTTGAAGCCAACAAATGGTTGAGAAGAGAACAAATTTTTCGCAATTCTGCTGCTCCAAACGCTTAACCAGAATGGCCTAGGGAAAAAATGCACATACCGTTGTAATCGGGCGAGTTTCTACTTTCAGACGCAACAGGAACTTTGGGTTGGGTCAATCCGTTCGCGAGATATGGGAGTTTGAAGCTAAGAAATGGTTGAGAAGACAACAAATTTTTCGCAATTCTGCTGCTCCAAACGCTTAACCAGAATGGCATAGGGAAAAAATACACCTACCGTTGTAATCTGGCGAGTTTCTACTTTCAGATGCAATAGGAATTTTTGGATTAGGTCAATCCGTTCGCGAGATATGGGAGTTTGAAGCCAACAAATGGTTGAGAAGAGAACAAATTTTTCGCAATTCTGCTGCTCCAAACGCTTAACCAGAATGACCTAGGGAAAAAATGCACATACCGTTGTAATCTGGCGAGTTTCTACTTTCAGATGCAATAGGAATTTTTGGGTTAGGTCAATCCGTTCGCGAGATGTGGGAGTTTGAAGCCAAGAAATGTTTGACAAGGCAAAAAATTTTTCGCAATTCTGCTGCTCCAAACGCTTAAAGAGAATGGCCTAGGGAAAAAATACACATTCCGTTGTAATCGTGCGAGTTTCTACTTTCAGATGCAATAGGAATTTTTGGGTTAGGTCAACCCGTTCGCGAGATATGGGAGTTCGAAGCTAAGAAATGGTTGAGTAGACAACAAATATTTCGCAATTCTGCTGCTCCAAACCCTTAACCAGAATGGCATAGGGAAAAAATACACCTACCGTTGTAATCGGGCGAGTTTCTACATTCAGATGCAATAGGAATTTTTGGGTTAGGTCAATCCGTTCGCGAGATATGGGAGTTCGAAGCCAACAAATGGTTGAGAAGAGAACAAATTTTTCGCAATTCTGCTGCTCCAATCGCTTAACCAGAATGACCTAGGGAAAAAATACGCATACCGTTGTACTCGGGCGAGTTTCTACTTTCAGATGCAATAGGAATTTTTGGGTTAGGTCAATCCGTTCGCGAGATATGGGAGTTTGAAGCCAACAAATGGTTGAGAAGAGAACAAATTTTTCGCAATTCTGCTGCTCCAAACGCTTAACCAGAATGGCCTAGGGAAAAAATACACATACCATTGTAATCGGGCGAGTTTCTAATTTCAGACGCAACAGGAATTCTTGGGTTATGCAATCCGTTCGCTAGATATGGGAGTTTGAAGCCAAGAAATGTTTGACAAGGCAAAAAATTTTTCGCAATTCTGCTGCTCCAAACGCTTAACCAGAATGGCCTAGGGAAAAAATACACATTCCGTTGTAATCGTGCGAGTTTCTACTTTCAGATGCAATAGGAATTTTTGGGTTAGGTCAACCCGTTCGCGAGATATGGGAGTTAGAAGCTAAGAAATGGTTGAGTAGACAACAAATATTTCGCAATTCTGCTGCTCCAAACCCTTAACCAGAATGGCATAGGGAAAAAATACACCTACCGTTGTAATCGGGCGAGTTTCTACTTTCAGATGCAATAGGAATTTTTGGGTTAAGTCAATCCGTTCGCGAGATATGGGAGTTTGAAGCCAACAAATGGTTGAGAAGAGAACAAATTTTTCGCAATTCTGCTGCTCCAAACGCTTAACCAGAATGGCCTAGGGAAAAAATGCACATACCGTTGTAATCTGGCGAGTTTCTACTTTCAGATGCAATAGGAATTTTTGGGTTAGGTCAATCCGTTCGCGAGATATGGGAGTTTGAAGCCAAGAAACGTTTGACAAGGCAAAAAATTTTTCGCAATTCTGCTGCTCCAAACGCTTAACCAGAATGGCCTAGGGAAAAAATACACATTCCGTTGTAATAGTGCGAGTTTCTACTTTCAGATGCAATAGGAATTTTTGGGTTAGGTCAACCCGTTCGCGAGATATGGGAGTTAGAAGCTAAGAAATGGTTGAGTAGACAACAAATATTTCGCAATTCTGCTGCTCCAAACCCTTAACCAGAATGGCCTGGGGAAAAAATACACATACCATTGTAATCGGGCGAGTTTCTACTTTCAGATGCAATAGGAATTTTTGGGTTAGGTCAATCCGTTCGCGAGATATGGGAGTTTGAAGCCAAGAAATGGTTGAGAAGGCACAAAATTTTTCGCACTTCTGCTGCTCCAAACGCTTAACCAGTATGGCCTAGGGAAAAAATACACATTCCGTTGAAATCGTGCGAGTTTCTACTTTCAGACGCAACAGGAATTTTTGGGTTATGTCAATCCGTTCGCGAGATATGGGAGTTTGAAGCCAAGAAATGGTTGAGAAGGCACAAAATTTTTCGCACTTCTGCTGCTCCTAACGCTTAACCAGAATGGCCTAGGGAAAAAATACGCACACCGTTGTAATCGGGCGAGTTTCTACTTTCAGATGCAATAGGAATTTTTGGGTTAGGTCAATCCGTTCGCGAGATATGGGAGTTTGAAGCCAAGAAATGGTTGAGAAGGCACAAAATTTTTCGCACTTCTGCTGCTCCAAACGCTTAACCAGAATGGCCTAGGGAAAAAATACACATTCCGTTGAAATCGTGCGAGTTTCTACTTTCAGAAGCAACAGGAATTTTTGGGTTATGTCAATCCGTTCGCGAGATATGGGAGTTTGAAGCCAAGAAATTTTTGACAAGGCAAACAATTTTTCGCAATTCTGCTGCTCCAAACGCGAAACCAGAATAGCCTAGGGAAAAAGTACACATACCGTTGTAATCGGGCGAGTTTCTACTTTCAGACGCAACAGGAATTTTTGGGTTGGGTCAATCCGTTCGCGAGATATGGGAGTTTGAAGCTAAGAAATGGTTGAGAAGACAACAAATTTTTCGCAATTCTGCTGCTCCAAACGCTTAACCAGAATGGCATAGGGAAAAAATACACCTACCTTTGTAATCGGGCGAGTTTCTACTTTCAGACGCTACAGCAATTTTTGGGTTATGTCAATCCGTTCGCGAGATATGGGAGTTTGAAGCCAAGAAATGGTTGACAAGGCAAACAATTTTTCGCAATTCTGCTGCTCCAAACGCGAAACCAGAATAGCCTAGGGAAAAAGTACACATACCGTTGTAATCGGGCGAGTTTCTACTTTCAGACGCAACAGGAATTTTTGGGTTGGGTCAATCCGTTCGCGAGATATGGGAGTTTGAAGCTAAGAAATGGTTGAGAAGACAACAAATTTTTCGCAATTCTGCTGCTCCAAACGCTTAACCAGAATGGCATAGGGAAAAAATACACCTACTGTTGTAATCGGGCGAGTTTCTACTTTCAGACGCTACAGCAATTTTTGGGTTATGTCAATCCGTTCGCGAGATATGGGAGTTTGAAGCCAAGAAATGGTTGACAAGGCAAACAATTTTTCGCAATTCTGCTGCTCCAAACGCGAAACCAGAATAGCCTAGGGAAAAAGTACACATACCGTTGTAATCGGGCGAGTTTCTACTTTCAGACGCAACAGGAACTTTGGGTTGGGTCAATCCGTTCGCGAGATATGGGAGTTTGAAGCTAAGAAATGGTTGAGAAGACAACAAATTTTTCGCAATTCTGCTGCTCCAAACGCTTAACCAGAATGGCATAGGCAAAAAATACACCTACCGTTGTAATCTGGCGAGTTTCTACTTTCAGATGCAATAGGAATTTTTGGGTTAGGTCAATCCGTTCGCGAGATATCGGAGTTTGAAGCCAACAAATGGTTGAGAAGAGAACAAATTTTTCGCAATTCTGCTGCTCCAAACGCTTAACCAGAATGGCCTAGGGAAAAAATACACATTCCGTTGAAATCGTGCGAGTTTCTACTTTCAGACGCAACAGGAATTTTTGGGTTATGTCAATCCGTTCGCGAGATATGGGAGTTTGAAGCCAAGAAATGGTTGAGAAGGCACAAAATTTTTCGCACTTCTGCTGCTCCCAACGCTTAACCAGAATGGCCTAGGGAAAAAATACGCACACCGTTGTAATCGGGCGAGTTTCTACTTTCAGATGCAATAGGAATTTTTGGGTTAGGTCAATCCGTTCGCGAGATATGGGAGTTTGAAGCCAAGAAATGGTTGAGAAGGCACAAAATTTTTCGCACTTCTGCTGCTCCAAACGCTTAACCAGAATGGCCTAGGGAAAAAATACACATTCCGTTGAAATCGTGCGAGTTTCTACTTTCAGAAGCAACAGGAATTTTTGGGTTATGTCAATCCGTTCGCGAGATATGGGAGTTTGAAGCCAAGAAATTTTTGACAAGGCAAACAATTTTTCGCAATTCTGCTGCTCCAAACGCGAAACCAGAATAGCCAAGGGAAAAAGTACACATACCGTTGTAATCGGGCGAGTTTCTACTTTCAGACGCAACAGGAATTTTTGGGTTGGGTCAATCCGTTCGCGAGATATGGGAGTTTGAAGCTAAGAAATGGTTGAGAAGACAACAAATTTTTCGCAATTCTGCTGCTCCAAACGCTTAACCAGAATGGCATAGGGAAAAAATACACCTACCTTTGTAATCGGGCGAGTTTCTACTTTCAGACGCTACAGCAATTTTTGGGTTATGTCAATCCGTTCGCGAGATATGGGAGTTTGAAGCCAAGAAATGGTTGACAAGGCAAACAATTTTTCGCAATTCTGCTGCTCCAAACGCGAAACCAGAATAGCCTAGGGAAAAAGTACACATACCGTTGTAATCGGGCGAGCTTCTACTTTCAGACGCAACAGGAATTTTTGGGTTGGGTCAATCCGTTCGCGAGATATGGGAGTTTGAAGCTAAGAAATGGTTGAGAAGACAACAAATTTTTCGCAATTCTGCTGCTCCAAACGCTTAACCAGAATGGCATAGGGAAAAAATACACCTACTGTTGTAATCGGGCGAGTTTCTACTTTCAGACGCTACAGCAATTTTTGGGTTATGTCAATCCGTTCGCGAGATATGGGAGTTTGAAGCCAAGAAATGGTTGACAAGGCAAACAATTTTTCGCAATTCTGCTGCTCCAAACGCGAAACCAGAATAGCCTAGGGAAAAAGTACACATACCGTTGTAATCGGGCGAGTTTCTACTTTCAGACGCAACAGGAACTTTGGGTTGGGTCAATCCGTTCGCGAGATATGGGAGTTTGAAGCTAAGAAATGGTTGAGAAGACAACAAATTTTTCGCAATTCTGCTGCTCCAAACGCTTAACCAGAATGGCATAGGCAAAAAATACACCTACCGTTGTAATCTGGCGAGTTTCTACTTTCAGATGCAATAGGAATTTTTGGGTTAGGTCAATCCGTTCGCGAGATATCGGAGTTTGAAGCCAACAAATGGTTGAGAAGAGAACAAATTTTTCGCAATTCTGCTGCTCCAAACGCTTAACCAGAATGGCCTAGGGAAAAAATGCACATACCGTTGTAATCTGGCGAGTTTCTACTTTCAGATGCAATAGGAATTTTTGGGTTAGGTCAATCCGTTCGCGAGATATGGGAGTTTGAAGCCAACAAATGGTTGAGAAGAAAACAAATTTTTCGCAATTCTGCTGCTCCAATCGCTTAACCAGAATGACCTAGGGAAAAAATACGCATACCGTTGTACTCGGGCGAGTTTCTACTTTCAGATGCAATAGGAATTTTTGGGTCAGGTCAATCCGTTCGCGAGATATGGGAGTTTGAAGCCAACAAATGGTTGAGAAGAGAACAAATTTTTCGCAATTCTGCTGCTCCAAACGCTTAACCAGAATGGCCTAGGGAAAAAATACACATACCATTGTAACCGGGCGAGTTTCTAATTTCAGACGCAACAGGAATTCTTGGGTTATGCAATCCGTTCGCGAGATATGGGAGTTTGAAGCCAAGAAATGTTTGACAAGGCAAAAAATTTTTCGCAATTCTGCTGCTCCAAACGCTTAACCAGAATGGCCTAGGGAAAAAATACACATTCCGTTGTAATCGTGCGAGTTTCTACTTTCAGACGCAATAGGAATTTTTGGGTTAGGTCAATCCGTTCGCGAGATATGGGAGTTTGAAGCCAAGAAATGTTTGACAAGGCAAAAAATTTTTCGCAATTCTGCTGCTCCAAACGCTTAACCAGAATGGCCTAGGGAAAAAATACACATTCCGTTGTAATCGTGCGGGTTTCTACTTTCAGATGCAATAGGAATTTTTGGGTTAGGTCAACCCGTTCGCGAGATATGGGAGTTAGAAGCTAAGAAATGGTTGAGTATACAACAAATATTTCGCAATTCTGCTGCTCCAAACCCTTAACCAGAATGGCATAGGGAAAAAATACACCTACCGTTGTAATCGGGCGAGTTTCTACTTTCAGGTGCAATAGGAATTTTTGCGTTAGGTCAATCGGTTCGCGAGATATGGGAGTTTGAAGCCAACAAATGGTTGAGAAGAGAACAAATTTTTCGCAATTCTGCTGCTCCAAACGCTTAACCAGAATGGTCTAGGGAAAAAATGCACATACCGTTGTAATCTGGCGAGTTTCTACTTTCAGATGCAATAGGAATTTTTGGGTTAGGTCAATCCGTTCGCGAGATATGGGAGTTTGAAGCCAACAAATGGTTGAGAAGAGAACAAATTTTTCGCAATTCTGCTGCTCCAAACGCTTAACCAGAATGGCCTAGGGAAAAAATGCACATACCGTTGTAATCGGGCGAGTTTCTACTTTCAGACGCAACAGGAACATTGGGTTGGGTCAATCCGTTCGCGAGATATGGGAGTTTGAAGCTAAGAAATGGTTGAGAAGACAACAAATTTTTCGCAATTCTGCTGCTCCAAACGCTTAACCAGAATGGCATAGGGAAAAAATACACCTACCGTTGTAATCTGGCGAGTTTCTACTTTCAGATGCAATAGGAATTTTTGGGTTAGGTCAATCCGTTCGCGAGATATGGGAGTTTGAAGCCAACAAATGGTTGAGAAGAGAACAAATTTTTCGCAATTCTGCTGCTCCAAACGCTTAACCAGAATGACCTAGGGAAAAAATGCACATACCGTTGTAATCTGGCGAGTTTCTACTTTCAGATGCAATACGAATTTTTGGGTTGGGTCAATCCGTTCGCGAGATATGGGAGTTTGAAGCTAAGAAATGGTTGAGAAGACAACAAATTTTTCGCAATTCTGCTGCTCCAAACGCTTAACCAGAATGGCATAGGGAAAAAATACACCTACCGCTGTAATCTGGCGAGTTTCTACTTTCAGATGCAATAGGAATTTTTGGGTTAGGTCAATCCGTTCGCGAGATATGGGAGTTTGAAGCCAACAAATGGTTGAGAAGAGAACAAATTTTTCGCAATTCTGCTGCTCCAAACGCTTAACCAGAATGACCTAGGGAAAAAATGCACATACCGTTGTAATCTGGCGAGTTTCTACTTTCAGATGCAATAGGAATTTTTGGGTTAGGTCAATCCGTTCGCGAGATATGGGAGTTTGAAGCCAACAAATGGTTGAGAGGAAAACAAATTTTTCGCAATTCTGCTGCTCCAATCGCTTAACCAGAATGACCTAGGGAAAAAATACGCATACCGTTGTACTCGGGCGAGTTTCTACTTTCAGATGCAATAGGAATTTTTGGGTCAGGTCAATCCGTTCGCGAGATATGGGAGTTTGAAGCCAACAAATGGTTGAGAAGAGAACAAATTTTTCGCAATTCTGCTGCTCCAAACGCTTAACCAGAATGGCCTAGGGAAAAAGTACACATACCGTTGTAATCGGGCGAGTTTCTACTTTCAGACGCAACAGGAACTTTGGGTTGGGTCAATCCGTTCGCGAGATATGGGAGTTTGAAGCTAAGAAATGGTTGAGAAGACAACAAATTTTTCGCAATTCTGCTGCTCCAAACGCTTAACCAGAATGGCATAGGCAAAAAATACACCTACCGTTGTAATCTGGCGAGTTTCTACTTTCAGATGCAATAGGAATTTTTGGGTTAGGTCAATCCGTTCGCGAGATATCGGAGTTTGAAGCCAACAAATGGTTGAGAAGAGAACAAATTTTTCGCAATTCTGCTGCTCCAAACGCTTAACCAGAATGGCCTAGGGAAAAAATGCACATACCGTTGTAATCTGGCGAGTTTCTACTTTCAGATGCAATAGGAATTTTTGGGTTAGGTCAATCCGTTCGCGAGATATGGGAGTTTGAAGCCAACAAATGGTTGAGAAGAAAACAAATTTTTCGCAATTCTGCTGCTCCAATCGCTTAACCAGAATGACCTAGGGAAAAAATACGCATACCGTTGTACTCGGGCGAGTTTCTACTTTCAGATGCAATAGGAATTTTTGGGTCAGGTCAATCCGTTCGCGAGATATGGGAGTTTGAAGCCAACAAATGGTTGAGAAGAGAACAAATTTTTCGCAATTCTGCTGCTCCAAACGCTTAACCAGAATGGCCTAGGGAAAAAATACACATACCATTGTAACCGGGCGAGTTTCTAATTTCAGACGCAACAGTAATTCTTGGGTTATGCAATCCGTTCGCGAGATATGGGAGTTTGAAGCCAAGAAATGTTTGACAAGGCAAAAAATTTTTCGCAATTCTGCTGCTCCAAACGCTTAACCAGAATGGCCTAGGGAAAAAATACACATTCCGTTGTAATCGTGCGAGTTTCTACTTTCAGACGCAATAGGAATTTTTGGGTTAGGTCAATCCGTTCGCGAGATATGGGAGTTTGAAGCCAAGAAATGTTTGACAAGGCAAAAAATTTTTCGCAATTCTGCTGCTCCAAACGCTTAACCAGAATGGCCTAGGGAAAAAATACACATTCCGTTGTAATCGTGCGGGTTTCTACTTTCAGATGCAATAGGAATTTTTGGGTTAGGTCAACCCGTTCGCGAGATATGGGAGTTAGAAGCTAAGAAATGGTTGAGTATACAACAAATATTTCGCAATTCTGCTGCTCCAAACCCTTAACCAGAATGGCATAGGGAAAAAATACACCTACCGTTGTAATCGGGCGAGTTTCTACTTTCAGGTGCAATAGGAATTTTTGGGTTAGGTCAATCGGTTCGCGAGATATGGGAGTTTGAAGCCAACAAATGGTTGAGAAGAGAACAAATTTTTCGCAATTCTGCTGCTCCAAACGCTTAACCAGAATGGTCTAGGGAAAAAATGCACATACCGTTGTAATCTGGCGAGTTTCTACTTTCAGATGCAATAGGAATTTTTGGGTTAGGTCAATCCGTTCGCGAGATATGGGAGTTTGAAGCCAACAAATGGTTGAGAAGAGAACAAATTTTTCGCAATTCTGCTGCTCCAAACGCTTAACCAGAATGGCCTAGGGAAAAAATGCACATACCGTTGTAATCGGGCGAGTTTCTACTTTCAGACGCAACAGGAACATTGGGTTGGGTCAATCCGTTCGCGAGATATGGGAGTTTGAAGCTAAGAAATGGTTGAGAAGACAACAAATTTTTCGCAATTCTGCTGCTCCAAACGCTTAACCAGAATGGCATAGGGAAAAAATACACCTACCGTTGTAATCTGGCGAGTTTCTACTTTCAGATGCAATAGGAATTTTTGGGTTAGGTCAATCCGTTCGCGAGATATGGGAGTTTGAAGCCAACAAATGGTTGAGAAGAGAACAAATTTTTCGCAATTCTGCTGCTCCAAACGCTTAACCAGAATGACCTAGGGAAAAAATGCACATACCGTTGTACTCTGGCGAGTTTCTACTTTCAGATGCAATACGAATTTTTGGGTTGGGTCAATCCGTTCGCGAGATATGGGAGTTTGAAGCTAAGAAATGGTTGAGAAGACAACAAATTTTTCGCAATTCTGCTGCTCCAAACGCTTAACCAGAATGGCATAGGGAAAAAATACACCTACCGCTGTAATCTGGCGAGTTTCTACTTTCAGATGCAATAGGAATTTTTGGGTTAGGTCAATCCGTTCGCGAGATATGGGAGTTTGAAGCCAACAAATGGTTGAGAAGAGAACAAATTTTTCGCAATTCTGCTGCTCCAAACGCTTAACCAGAATGACCTAGGGAAAAAATGCACATACCGTTGTAATCTGGCGAGTTTCTACTTTCAGATGCAATTGGAATTTTTGGGTTAGGTCAATCCGTTCGCGAGATATGGGAGTTTGAAGCCAAGAAATGTTTGACAAGGCAAAAAATTTTTCGCAGTTCTGCTGCTCCAAACGCTTAAAGAGAATGGCCTAGGGAAAAAATACACATTCCGTTGTAATCGTGCGAGTTTCTACTTTCAGATGCAATAGGAATTTTTGGGTTAGGTCAACCCGTTCGCGAGATATGGGAGTTTGAAGCTAAGAAATGGTTGAGTAGACAACAAATATTTCGCAATTCTGCTGCTCCAAACCCTTAACCAGAATGGCATAGGGAAAAAATACACCTACCGTTGTAATCGGGCGAGCTTCTACATTCAGATGCAATAGGAATTTTTGGGTTAGGTCAGTCCGTTCGCGAGATATGGGAGTTTGAAGCCAACAAATGGTTGAGAAGAGAACAAAGTTTTCGCAATTCTGCTGCTCCAAACGCTTAACCAGAATGGCATAGGGAAAAAATACACCTACCGTTGTAATCTGGCGAGTTTCTACTTTCAGATGCAATAGGAATTTTTGGGTTAGGTCAATCCGTTCGCGAGATATGGGAGTTTGAAGCCAACAAATGGTTGAGAAGAGAACAAATTTTTCGCAATTCTGCTGCTCCAAACGCTTAACCAGAATGGCCTAGGGAAAAAATGCACATACCGTTGTAATCGGGCGAGTTTCTACTTTCAGACGCAACAGGAACATTGGGTTGGGTCAATCCGTTCGCGAGATATGGGAGTTTGAAGCTAAGAAATGGTTGAGAAGACAACAAATTTTTCGCAATTCTGCTGCTCCAAACGCTTAACCAGAATGGCATAGGGAAAAAATACACCTACCGTTGTAATCTGGCGAGTTTCTACTTTCAGATGCAATAGGAATTTTTGGGTTAGGTCAATCCGTTCGCGAGATATGGGAGTTTGAAGCCAACAAATGGTTGAGAAGAGAACAAATTTTTCGCAATTCTGCTGCTCCAAACGCTTAACCAGAATGACCTAGGGAAAAAATGCACATACCGTTGTAATCTGGCGAGTTTCTACTTTCAGATGCAATACGAATTTTTGGGTTGGGTCAATCCGTTCGCGAGATATGGGAGTTTGAAGCCAACAAATGGTTGAGAAGAGAACAAATTTTTCGCAATTCTGCTGCTCCAAACGCTTAACCAGAATGACCTAGGGAAAAAATGCACATACCGTTGTAATCTGGCGAGTTTCTACTTTCAGATGCAATAGGAATTTTTGGGTTAGGTCAATCCGTTCGCGAGATATGGGAGTTTGAAGCCAAGAAATGTTTGACAAGGCAAAAAATTTTTCGCAGTTCTGCTGCTCCAAACGCTTAAAGAGAATGGCCTAGGGAAAAAATACACATTCCGTTGTAATCGTGCGAGTTTCTACTTTCAGATGCAATAGGAATTTTTGGGTTAGGTCAACCCGTTCGCGAGATATGGGAGTTTGAAGCTAAGAAATGGTTGAGTAGACAACAAATATTTCGCAATTCTGCTGCTCCAAACCCTTAACCAGAATGGCATAGGGAAAAAATACACCTACCGTTGTAATCGGGCGAGCTTCTACATTCAGATGCAATAGGAATTTTTGGGTTAGGTCAATCCGTTCGCGAGATATGGGAGTTTGAAGCCAACAAATGGTTGAGAAGAGAACAAATTTTTCGCAATTCTGCTGCTCCAATCGCTTAACCAGAATGACCTAGGGAAAAAATACGCATACCGTTGTACTCGGGCGAGTTTCTACTTTCAGATGCAATAGGAATTTTTGGGTTAGGTCAATCCGTTCGCGAGATATGGGAGTTTGAAGCCAACAAATGGTTGAGAAGAGAACAAATTTTTCGCAATTCTGCTGCTCCAAACGCTTAACCAGAATGGCCTAGGGAAAAAATACACATACCATTGTAATCGGGCGAGTTTCTAATTTCAGACGCAACAGGAATTCTTGGGTTATGCAATCCGTTCGCGAGATATGGGAGTTTGAAGCCAAGAAATGTTTGACAAGGCAACAAATTTTTCGCAATTCTGCTGCTCCAAACGCTTAACCAGAATGGCCTAGGGAAAAAATACACATTCCGTTGTAATCGTGCGAGTTTCTACTTTCAGATGCAATAGGAATTTTTGGGTTAGGTCAATCCGTTCGCGAGATATGGGAGTTTGAAGCCAAGAAATGTTTGACAAGGCAAAAAATTTTTCGCAATTCTGCTGCTCCAAACGCTTAACCAGAATGGCCTAGGGAAAAAATACACACTCCGTTGTAATCGTGCGAGTTTCTACTTTCAGATGCAATAGGAATTTTTGGGTTAGGTCAACCCGTTCGTGAGATATGGGAGTTAGAAGCTAAGAAATGGTTGAGTAGACAACAAATATTTCGCAATTCTGCTGCTCCAAACCCTTAACCAGAATGGCATAGGGAAAAAATACACCTACCGTTGTAATCGGGCGAGTTTCTACTTTCAGATGCAATAGGAATTTTTGGGTTAGGTCAATCCGTTCGCGAGATATGGGAGTTTGAAGCCAACAAATGGTTGAGAAGAGAACAAATTTTTCGCAATTCTGCTGCTCCAAACGCTTAACCAGAATGGCCTAGGGAAAAAATGCACATACCGTTGTAATCTGGCGAGTTTCTACTTTCAGATGCAATAGGAATTTTTGGGTTAGGTCAATCCGTTCGCGAGATATGGGAGTTTGAAGCCAAGAAATGTTTGACAAGGCAAAAAATTTTTCGCAATTCTGCTGCTCCAAAAGCTTAACCAGAATGGCCTAGGGAAAAAATACACATTCCGTTGTAATCGTGCGAGTTTCTACTTTCAGATGCAATAGGAATTTTTGGGTTAGGTCAACCCGTTCGCGAGATATGGGAGTTAGAAGCTAAGAAATGGTTGAGTAGACAACAAATATTTCGCAATTCTGCTGCTCCAAACCCTTAACCAGAATGGCATAGGGAAAAAATACACCTACCGCTGTAATCGGGCGAGTTTCTACTTTCAGACGCAACAGGAACATTGGGTTGGGTCAATCCGTTCGCGAGATATGGGAGTTTGAAGCTAAGAAATGGTTGAGAAGACAACAAATTTTTCGCAATTCTGCTGCTCCAAACGCTTAACCAGAATGGCATAGGGAAAAAATACACCTACCGTTGTAATCTGGCGAGTTTCTACTTTCAGATGCAATAGGAATTTTTGGGTTAGGTCAATCCGTTCGCGAGATATGGGAGTTTGAAGCCAACAAATGGTTGAGAAGAGAACAAATTTTTCGCAATTCTGCTGCTCCAAACGCTTAACCAGAATGACCTAGGGAAAAAATGCACATACCGTTGTAATCTGGCGAGTTTCTACTTTCAGATGCAATACGAATTTTTGGGTTGGGTCAATCCGTTCGCGAGATATGGGAGTTTGAAGCTAAGAAATGGTTGAGAAGACAACAAATTTTTCGCAATTCTGCTGCTCCAAACGCTTAACCAGAATGGCATAGGGAAAAAATACACCTACCGCTGTAATCTGGCGAGTTTCTACTTTCAGATGCAATAGGAATTTTTGGGTTAGGTCAATCCGTTCGCGAGATATGGGAGTTTGAAGCCAACAAATGGTTGAGAAGAGAACAAATTTTTCGCAATTCTGCTGCTCCAAACGCTTAACCAGAATGACCTAGGGAAAAAATGCACATACCGTTGTAATCTGGCGAGTTTCTACTTTCAGATGCAATAGGAATTTTTGGGTTAGGTCAATCCGTTCGCGAGATATGGGAGTTTGAAGCCAAGAAATGTTTGACAAGGCAAAAAATTTTTCGCAGTTCTGCTGCTCCAAACGCTTAAAGAGAATGGCCTAGGGAAAAAATACACATTCCGTTGTAATCGTGCGAGTTTCTACTTTCAGATGCAATAGGAATTTTTGGGTTAGGTCAACCCGTTCGCGAGATATGGGAGTTTGAAGCTAAGAAATGGTTGAGTAGACAACAAATATTTCGCAATTCTGCTGCTCCAAACCCTTAACCAGAATGGCATAGGGAAAAAATACACCTACCGTTGTAATCGGGCGAGCTTCTACATTCAGATGCAATAGGAATTTTTGGGTTAGGTCAATCCGTTCGCGAGATATGGGAGTTTGAAGCCAACAAATGGTTGAGAAGAGAACAAATTTTTCGCAATTCTGCTGCTCCAATCGCTTAACCAGAATGACCTAGGGAAAAAATACGCATACCGTTGTACTCGGGCGAGTTTCTACTTTCAGATGCAATAGGAATTTTTGGGTTAGGTCAATCCGTTCGCGAGATATGGGAGTTTGAAGCCAACAAATGGTTGAGAAGAGAACAAATTTTTCGCAATTCTGCTGCTCCAAACGCTTAACCAGAATGGCCTAGGGAAAAAATACACATACCATTGTAATCGGGCGAGTTTCTAATTTCAGACGCAACAGGAATTCTTGGGTTATGCAATCCGTTCGCGAGATATGGGAGTTTGAAGCCAAGAAATGTTTGACAAGGCAAAAAATTTTTCGCAATTCTGCTGCTCCAAACGCTTAACCAGAATGGCCTAGGGAAAAAATACACATTCCGTTGTAATCGTGCGAGTTTCTACTTTCAGATGCAATAGGAATTTTTGGGTTAGGTCAATCCGTTCGCGAGATATGGGAGTTTGAAGCCAAGAAATGTTTGACAAGGCAAAAAATTTTTCGCAATTCTGCTGCTCCAAACGCTTAACCAGAGTGGCCTAGGGAAAAAATACACACTCCGTTGTAATCGTGCGAGTTTCTACTTTCAGATGCAATAGGAATTTTTGGGTTAGGTCAATCCG
Source organism: Ptiloglossa arizonensis (assembly GCF_051014685.1). Classification (NCBI taxonomy): domain Eukaryota; kingdom Metazoa; phylum Arthropoda; class Insecta; order Hymenoptera; family Colletidae; genus Ptiloglossa; species Ptiloglossa arizonensis. Next base: position 56,866 of record NW_027479741.1, read on the forward strand.
TTCGCGAGATATGGGAGTTTGAAGCCAACAAATGGTTGAGAAGAGAACAAATTTTTCGCAATTCTGCTGCTCCAAACGCTTAACCAGAATGGTCTAGGGAAAAAATGCACATACCGTTGTAATCTGGCGAGTTTCTACTTTCAGATGCAATAGGAATTTTTGGGTTAGGTCAATCCGTTCGCGAGATATGGGAGTTTGAAGCCAAGAAATGTTTGACAAGGCAAAAAATTTTTCGCAATTCTGCTGCTCCAAACGCTTAACCAGAATGGCCTAGGGAAAAAATACACATTCCGTTGAAATCGTGCGAGTTTCTACTTTCAGACGCAACAGGAATTTTTGGGTTATGTCAATCCGTTCGCGAGATATGGGAGTTTGAAGCCAAGAAATGGTTGAGAAGGCACAAAATTTTTCGCACTTCTGCTGCTCCAAACGCTTAACCAGAATGGCCTAGGGAAAAAATACGCACACCGTTGTAATCGGGCGAGTTTCTACTTTCAGACGCTACAGCAATTTTTGGGTTATGTCAATCCGTTCGCGAGATATGGGAGTTTGAAGCCAAGAAATGGTTGACAAGGCAAACAATTTTTCGCAATTCTGCTGCTCCAAACGCGAAACCAGAATAGCCTAGGGAAAAAGTACACATACCGTTGTAATCGTGCGAGTTTCTACTTTCAGACGCAATAGGAATTTTTGGGTTAGGTCAATCCGTTCGCGAGATATGGGAGTTTGAAGCCAAGAAATGTTTGACAAGGCAAAAAATTTTTCGCAATTCTGCTGCTCCAATCGCTTAACCAGAATGGCCTAGGGAAAAAATACACATTCCGTTGTAATCGTGCGGGTTTCTACTTTCAGATGCAATAGGAATTTTTGGGTTAGGTCAACCCGTTCGCGAGATATGGGAGTTAGAAGCTAAGAAATGGTTGAGTATACAACAAATATTTCGCAATTCTGCTGCTCCAAACCCTTAACCAGAATGGCATAGGGAAAAAATACACCTACCGTTGTAATCGGGCGAGTTTCTACTTTCAGGTGCAATAGGAATTTTTGGGTTAGGTCAATCGGTTCGCGAGATATGGGAGTTTGAAGCCAACAAATGGTTGAGAAGAGAACCAATTTTTCGCAATTCTGCTGCTCCAAACGCTTAACCAGAATGGTCTAGGGAAAAAATGCACATACCGTTGTAATCTGGCGAGTTTCTACTTTCAGATGCAATAGGAATTTTTGGGTTAGGTCAATCCGTTCGCGAGATATGGGAGTTTGAAGCCAAGAAATGTTTGACAAGGCAAAAAATTTTTCGCAATTCTGCTGCTCCAAACGCTTAACCAGAATGGCCTAGGGAAAAAATACACATTCCGTTGAAATCGTGCGAGTTTCTACTTTCAGACGCAACAGGAATTTTTGGGTTATGTCAATCCGTTCGCGAGATATGGGAGTTTGAAGCCAAGAAATGGTTGAGAAGGCACAAAATTTTTCGCACTTCTGCTGCTCCAAACGCTTAACCAGAATGGCCTAGGGAAAAAATACGCACACCGTTGTAATCGGGCGAGTTTCTACTTTCAGACGCTACAGCAATTTTTGGGTTATGTCAATCCGTTCGCGAGATATGGGAGTTTGAAGCCAAGAAATGGTTGACAAGGCAAACAATTTTTCGCAATTCTGCTGCTCCAAACGCGAAACCAGAATAGCCTAGGGAAAAAGTACACATACCGTTGTAATCGTGCGAGTTTCTACTTTCAGACGCAATAGGAATTTTTGGGTTAGGTCAATCCGTTCGCGAGATATGGGAGTTTGAAGCCAAGAAATGTTTGACAAGGCAAAAAATTTTTCGCAATTCTGCTGCTCCAATCGCTTAACCAGAATGGCCTAGGGAAAAAATACACATTCCGTTGTAATCGTGCGGGTTTCTACTTTCAGATGCAATAGGAATTTTTGGGTTAGGTCAACCCGTTCGCGAGATATGGGAGTTAGAAGCTAAGAAATGGTTGAGTATACAACAAATATTTCGCAATTCTGCTGCTCCAAACCCTTAACCAGAATGGCATAGGGAAAAAATACACCTACCGTTGTAATCGGGCGAGTTTCTACTTTCAGGTGCAATAGGAATTTTTGGGTTAGGTCAATCGGTTCGCGAGATATGGGAGTTTGAAGCCAACAAATGGTTGAGAAGAGAACAAATTTTTCGCAATTCTGCTGCTCCAAACGCTTAACCAGAATGGTCTAGGGAAAAAATGCACATACCGTTGTAATCTGGCGAGTTTCTACTTTCAGATGCAATAGGAATTTTTGGGTTAGGTCAATCCGTTCGCGAGATATGGGAGTTTGAAGTCAACAAATGGTTGAGAAGAGAACAAATTTTTCGCAATTCTGCTGCTCCAAACGCTTAACCAGAATGGCCTAGGGAAAAAATGCACATACCGTTGTAATCGGGCGAGTTTCTACTTTCAGACGCAACAGGAACATTGGGTTGGGTCAATCCGTTCGCGAGATATGGGAGTTTGAAGCTAAGAAATGGTTGAGAAGACAACAAATTTTTCGCAATTCTGCTGCTCCAAACGCTTAACCAGAATGGCATAGGGAAAAAATACACCTACCGTTGTAATCTGGCGAGTTTCTACTTTCAGATGCAATAGGAATTTTTGGGTTAGGTCAATCCGTTCGCGAGATATGGGAGTTTGAAGCCAACAAATGGTTGAGAAGAGAACAAATTTTTCGCAATTCTGCTGCTCCAAACGCTTAACCAGAATGACCTAGGGAAAAAATGCACATACCGTTGTAATCTGGCGAGTTTCTACTTTCAGATGCAATAGGAATTTTTGGGTTGGGTCAATCCGTTCGCGAGATATGGGAGTTTGAAGCTAAGAAATGGTTGAGAAGACAACAAATTTTTCGCAATTCTGCTGCTCCAAACGCTTAACCAGAATGGCATAGGGAAAAAATACACCTACCGCTGTAATCTGGCGAGTTTCTACTTTCAGATGCAATAGGAATTTTTGGGTTAGGTCAATCCGTTCGCGAGATATGGGAGTTTGAAGCCAACAAATGGTTGAGAAGAGAACAAATTTTTCGCAATTCTGCTGCTCCAAACGCTTAACCAGAATGACCTAGGGAAAAAATGCACATACCGTTGTAATCTGGCGAGTTTCTACTTTCAGATGCAATAGGAATTTTTGGGTTAGGTCAATCCGTTCGCGAGATATGGGAGTTTGAAGCCAAGAAATGTTTGACAAGGCAAAAAATTTTTCGCAGTTCTGCTGCTCCAAACGCTTAAAGAGAATGGCCTAGGGAAAAAATACACATTCCGTTGTAATCGTGCGAGTTTCTACTTTCAGATGCAATAGGAATTTTTGGGTTAGGTCAACCCGTTCGCGAGATATGGGAGTTTGAAGCTAAGAAGTGGTTGAGTAGACAACAAATATTTCGCAATTCTGCTGCTCCAAACCCTTAACCAGAATGGCATAGGGAAAAAATACACCTACCGTTGTAATCGGGCGAGTTTCTACATTCAGATGCAATAGGAATTTTTGGGTTAGGTCAATCCGTTCGCGAGATATGGGAGTTTGAAGCCAACAAATGGTTGAGAAGAGTACAAATTTTTCGCAATTCTGCTGCTCCAATCGCTTAACCAGAATGACCTAGGGAAAAAATACGCATACCGTTGTACTCGGGCGAGTTTCTACTTTCAGATGCAATAGGAATTTTTGGGTTAGGTCAATCCGTTCGCGAGATATGGGAGTTTGAAGCCAACAAATGGTTGAGAAGAGAACAAATTTTTCGCAATTCTGCTGCTCCAAACGCTTAACCAGAATGGCCTAGGGAAAAAATACACATACCATTGTAATCGGGCGAGTTTCTAATTTCAGACGCAACAGGAATTCTTGGGTTATGCAATCCGTTCGCGAGATATGGGAGTTTGAAGCCAAGAAATGTTTGACAAGGCAAAAAATTTTTCGCAATTCTGCTGCTCCAAACGCTTAACCAGAATGGCCTAGGGAAAAAATACACATTCCGTTGTAATCGTGCGAGTTTCTACTTTCAGATGCAATAGGAATTTTTGGGTTAGGTCAATCCGTTCGCGAGATATGGGAGTTTGAAGCCAAGAAATGTTTGACAAGGCAAAAAATTTTTCGCAATTCTGCTGCTCCAAACGCTTAACCAGAATGGCCTAGGGAAAAAATACACACTCCGTTGTAATCGTGCGAGTTTCTACTTTCAGATGCAATAGGAATTTTTGGGTTAGGTCAACCCGTTCGCGAGATATGGGAGTTAGAAGCTAAGAAATGGTTGAGTAGACAACAAATATTTCGCAATTCTGCTGCTCCAAACCCTTAACCAGAATGGCATAGGGAAAAAATACACCTACCGTTGTAATCGGGCGAGTTTCTACTTTCAGATGCAATAGGAATTTTTGGGTTAGGTCAATCCGTTCGCGAGATATGGGAGTTTGAAGCCAACAAATGGTTGAGAAGAGAACAAATTTTTCGCAATTCTGCTGCTCCAAACGCTTAACCAGAATGGCCTAGGGAAAAAATGCACATACCGTTGTAATCTGGCGAGTTTCTACTTTCAGATGCAATAGGAATTTTTGGGTTAGGTCAATCCGTTCGCGAGATATGGGAGTTTGAAGCCAAGAAATGTTTGACAAGGCAAAAAATTTTTCGCAATTCTGCTGCTCCAAACGCTTAACCAGAATGGCCTAGGGAAAAAATACACATTCCGTTGTAATCGTGCGAGTTTCTACTTTCAGATGCAATAGGAATTTTTGGGTTAGGTCAACCCGTTCGCGAGATATGGGAGTTTGAAGCCAACAAATGTTTGACAAGGCAAACAATTTTTCGCAATTCTGCTGCTCCAAACGCGAAACCAGAATAGCCTAGGGAAAAAGTACACATACCGTTGTAATCGGGCGAGTTTCTACTTTCAGACGCAACAGGAATTTTTGGGTTGGGTCAATCCGTTCGCGAGATATGGGAGTTTGAAGCTAAGAAATGGTTGAGAAGACAACAAATTTTTCGCAATTCTGCTGCTCCAAACGCTTAACCAGAATGGCCTAGGGAAAAAATGCACATACCGTTGTAATCTGGCGAGTTTCTACTTTCAGATGCAATAGGAATTTTTGGGTTAGGTCAATCCGTTCGCGAGATATGGGAGTTTGAAGCCAAGAAATGTTTGACAAGGCAAAAAATTTTTCGCAATTCTGCTGCTCCAAACGCTTAACCAGAATGGCCTAGGGAAAAAATACACATTCCGTTGTAATCGTGCGAGTTTCTACTTTCAGATGCAATAGGAATTTTTGGGTTAGGTCAACCCGTTCGCGAGATATGGGAGTTAGAAGCTAAGAAATGGTTGAGTAGACAACAAATATTTCGCAATTCTGCTGCTCCAAACCCTTAACCAGAATGGCATAGGGAAAAAATACACCTACCGCTGTAATCGGGCGAGTTTCTACTTTCAGATGCAATAGGAATTTTTGGGTTAGGTCAATCCGTTCGCGAGATATGGGAGTTTGAAGCCAACAAATGGTTGAGAAGAGAACAAATTTTTCGCAATTCTGCTGCTCCAAACGCTTAACCAGAATGGTCTAGGGAAAAAATGCACATACCGTTGTAATCTGGCGAGTTTCTACTTTCAGATGCAATAGGAATTTTTGGGTTAGGTCAATCCGTTCGCGAGATATGGGAGTTTGAAGCCAAGAAATGTTTGACAAGGCAAAAAATTTTTCGCAATTCTGCTGCTCCAAACGCTTAACCAGAATGGCCTAGGGAAAAAATACACATTCCGTTGAAATCGTGCGAGTTTCTACTTTCAGACGCAACAGGAATTTTTGGGTTATGTCAATCCGTTCGCGAGATATGGGAGTTTGAAGCCAAGAAATGGTTGAGAAGGCACAAAATTTTTCGCACTTCTGCTGCTCCAAACGCTTAACCAGAATGGCCTAGGGAAAAAATACGCACACCGTTGTAATCGGGCGAGTTTCGACTTTCAGATGCAATAGGAATTTTTGGGTTAGGTCAATCCGTTCGCGAGATATGGGAGTTTGAAGCCAAGAAATGGTTGAGAAGGCACAAAACTTTTCGCACTTCTGCTGCTCCAAACGCTTAACCAGAATGGCCTAGGGAAAAAATACACATTCCGTTGAAATCGTGCGAGTTTCTACTTTCAGAAGCAACAGGAATTTTTGGGTTATGTCAATCCGTTCGCGAGATATGGGAGTTTGAAGCCAAGAAATGTTTGACAAGGCAAACAATTTTTCGCAATTCTGCTGCTCCAAACGCGAAACCAGAATAGCCTAGGGAAAAAGTACACATACCGTTGTAATCGGGCGAGTTTCTACTTTCAGACGCAACAGGAATTTTTGTGTTGGGTCAATCCGTTCGCGAGATATGGGAGTTTGAAGCTAAGAAATGGTTGAGAAGACAACAAATTTTTCGCAATTCTGCTGCTCCAAACGCTTAACCAGAATGGCATAGGGAAAAAATACACCTACCGTTGTAATCGGGCGAGTTTCTACTTTCAGACGCTACAGCAATTTTTGGGTTATGTCAATCCGTTCGCGAGATATGGGAGTTTGAAGCCAAGAAATGGTTGACAAGGCAAACAATTTTTCGCAATTCTGCTGCTCCAAACGCGAAACCAGAATAGCCTAGGGAAAAAGTACACATACCGTTGTAATCGGGCGAGTTTCTACTTTCAGACGCAACAGGAACTTTGGGTTGGGTCCATCCGTTCGCGAGATATGGGAGTTTGAAGCTAAGAAATGGTTGAGAAGACAACAAATTTTTCGCAATTCTGCTGCTCCAAACGCTTAACCAGAATGGCATAGGGAAAAAATACACCTACTGTTGTAATCGGGCGAGTTTCTACTTTCAGACGCTACAGCAATTTTTGGGTTATGTCAATCCGTTCGCGAGATATGGGAGTTTGAAGCCAAGAAATGGTTGACAAGGCAAACAATTTTTCGCAATTCTGCTGCTCCAAACGCGAAACCAGAATAGCCTAGGGAAAAAGTACACATACCGTTGTAATCGGGCGAGTTTCTACTTTCAGACGTAACAGGAACTTTGGGTTGGGTCAATCCGTTCGCGAGATATGGGAGTTTGAAGCTAAGAAATGGTTGAGAAGACAACAAATTTTTCGCAATTCTGCTGCTCCAAACGCTTAACCAGAATGGCATAGGCAAAAAATACACCTACCGTTGTAATCTGGCGAGTTTCTACTTTCAGATGCAATAGGAATTTTTGGGTTAGGTCAATCCGTTCGCGAGATATGGGAGTTTGAAGCCAACAGATGGTTGAGAAGAGAACAAATTTTTCGCAATTCTGCTGCTCCAATCGCTTAACCAGAATGACCTAGGGAAAAAATACGCATACCGTTGTACTCGGGCGAGTTTCTACTTTCAGATGCAATAGGAATTTTTGGGTCAGGTCAATCCGTTCGCGAGATATGGGAGTTTGAAGCCAACAAATGGTTGAGAAGAGAACAAATTTTTCGCAATTCTGCTGCTCCAAACGCTTAACCAGAATGGCCTAGGGAAAAAATACACATACCATTGTAACCGGGCGAGTTTCTAATTTCAGACGCAACAGGAATTCTTGGGTTATGCAATCCGTTCGCGAGATATGGGAGTTTGAAGCCAAGAAATGTTTGACAAGGCAAAAAATTTTTCGCAATTCTGCTGCTCCAAACGCTTAACCAGAATGGCCTAGGGAAAAAATACACATTCCGTTGTAATCGTGCGAGTTTCTACTTTCAGACGCAATAGGAATTTTTGGGTTAGGTCAATCCGTTCGCGAGATATGGGAGTTTGAAGCCAAGAAATGTTTGACAAGGCAAAAAATTTTTCGCAATTCTGCTGCTCCAAACGCTTAACCAGAATGGCCTAGGGAAAAAATACACATTCCGTTGTAATCGTGCGGGTTTCTACTTTCAGATGCAATAGGAATTTTTGGGTTAGGTCAACCCGTTCGCGAGATATGGGAGTTAGAAGCTAAGAAATGGTTGAGTATACAACAAATATTTCGCAATTCTGCTGCTCCAAACCCTTAACCAGAATGGCATAGGGAAAAAATACACCTACCGTTGTAATCGGGCGAGTTTCTACTTTCAGGTGCAATAGGAATTTTTGGGTTAGGTCAATCGGTTCGCGAGATATGGGAGTTTGAAGCCAACAAATGGTTGAGAAGAGAACAAATTTTTCGCAATTCTGCTGCTCCAAACGCTTAACCAGAATGGTCTAGGGAAAAAATGCACATACCGTTGTAATCTGGCGAGTTTCTACTTTCAGATGCAATAGGAATTTTTGGGTTAGGTCAATCCGTTCGCGAGATATGGGAGTTTGAAGCCAAGAAATGTTTGACAAGGCAAAAAATTTTTCGCAATTCTGCTGCTCCAAACGCTTAACCAGAATGGCCTAGGGAAAAAATACACATTCCGTTGTAATCGTGCGAGTTTCTACTTTCAGATGCAATAGGAATTTTTGGGTTAGGTCAACCCGTTCGCGAGATATGGGAGTTTGAAGCCAACAAATGTTTGACAAGGCAAACAATTTTTCGCAATTCTGCTGCTCCAAACGCGAAACCAGAATAGCCTAGGGAAAAAGTACACATACCGTTGTAATCGGGCGAGTTTCTACTTTCAGACGCAACAGGAATTTTTGGGTTGGGTCAATCCGTTCGCGAGATATGGGAGTTTGAAGCTAAGAAATGGTTGAGAAGACAACAAATTTTTCGCAATTCTGCTGCTCCAAACGCTTAACCAGAATGGCCTAGGGAAAAAATGCACATACCGTTGTAATCTGGCGAGTTTCTACTTTCAGATGCAATAGGAATTTTTGGGTTAGGTCAATCCGTTCGCGAGATATGGGAGTTTGAAGCCAAGAAATGTTTGACAAGGCAAAAAATTTTTCGCAATTCTGCTGCTCCAAACGCTTAACCAGAATGGCCTAGGGAAAAAATACACATTCCGTTGTAATCGTGCGAGTTTCTACTTTCAGATGCAATAGGAATTTTTGGGTTAGGTCAACCCGTTCGCGAGATATGGGAGTTAGAAGCTAAGAAATGGTTGAGTAGACAACAAATATTTCGCAATTCTGCTGCTCCAAACCCTTAACCAGAATGGCATAGGGAAAAAATACACCTACCGCTGTAATCGGGCGAGTTTCTACTTTCAGATGCAATAGGAATTTTTGGGTTAGGTCAATCCGTTCGCGAGATATGGGAGTTTGAAGCCAACAAATGGTTGAGAAGAGAACAAATTTTTCGCAATTCTGCTGCTCCAAACGCTTAACCAGAATGGTCTAGGGAAAAAATGCACATACCGTTGTAATCTGGCGAGTTTCTACTTTCAGATGCAATAGGAATTTTTGGGTTAGGTCAATCCGTTCGCGAGATATGGGAGTTTGAAGCCAAGAAATGTTTGACAAGGCAAAAAATTTTTCGCAATTCTGCTGCTCCAAACGCTTAACCAGAATGGCCTAGGGAAAAAATACACATTCCGTTGAAATCGTGCGAGTTTCTACTTTCAGACGCAACAGGAATTTTTGGGTTATGTCAATCCGTTCGCGAGATATGGGAGTTTGAAGCCAAGAAATGGTTGAGAAGGCACAAAATTTTTCGCACTTCTGCTGCTCCAAACGCTTAACCAGAATGGCCTAGGGAAAAAATACGCACACCGTTGTAATCGGGCGAGTTTCGACTTTCAGATGCAATAGGAATTTTTGGGTTAGGTCAATCCGTTCGCGAGATATGGGAGTTTGAAGCCAAGAAATGGTTGAGAAGGCACAAAACTTTTCGCACTTCTGCTGCTCCAAACGCTTAACCAGAATGGCCTAGGGAAAAAATACACATTCCGTTGAAATCGTGCGAGTTTCTACTTTCAGAAGCAACAGGAATTTTTGGGTTATGTCAATCCGTTCGCGAGATATGGGAGTTTGAAGCCAAGAAATGTTTGACAAGGCAAACAATTTTTCGCAATTCTGCTGCTCCAAACGCGAAACCAGAATAGCCTAGGGAAAAAGTACACATACCGTTGTAATCGGGCGAGTTTCTACTTTCAGACGCAACAGGAATTTTTGTGTTGGGTCAATCCGTTCGCGAGATATGGGAGTTTGAAGCTAAGAAATGGTTGAGAAGACAACAAATTTTTCGCAATTCTGCTGCTCCAAACGCTTAACCAGAATGGCATAGGGAAAAAATACACCTACCGTTGTAATCGGGCGAGTTTCTACTTTCAGACGCTACAGCAATTTTTGGGTTATGTCAATCCGTTCGCGAGATATGGGAGTTTGAAGCCAAGAAATGGTTGACAAGGCAAACAATTTTTCGCAATTCTGCTGCTCCAAACGCGAAACCAGAATAGCCTAGGGAAAAAGTACACATACCGTTGTAATCGGGCGAGTTTCTACTTTCAGACGCAACAGGAACTTTGGGTTGGGTCAATCCGTTCGCGAGATATGGGAGTTTGAAGCTAAGAAATGGTTGAGAAGACAACAAATTTTTCGCAATTCTGCTGCTCCAAACGCTTAACCAGAATGGCATAGGGAAAAAATACACCTACTGTTGTAATCGGGCGAGTTTCTACTTTCAGACGCTACAGCAATTTTTGGGTTATGTCAATCCGTTCGCGAGATATGGGAGTTTGAAGCCAAGAAATGGTTGACAAGGCAAACAATTTTTCGCAATTCTGCTGCTCCAAACGCGAAACCAGAATAGCCTAGGGAAAAAGTACACATACCGTTGTAATCGGGCGAGTTTCTACTTTCAGACGTAACAGGAACTTTGGGTTGGGTCAATCCGTTCGCGAGATATGGGAGTTTGAAGCTAAGAAATGGTTGAGAAGACAACAAATTTTTCGCAATTCTGCTGCTCCAAACGCTTAACCAGAATGGCATAGGCAAAAAATACACCTACCGTTGTAATCTGGCGAGTTTCTACTTTCAGATGCAATAGGAATTTTTGGGTTAGGTCAATCCGTTCGCGAGATATGGGAGTTTGAAGCCAACAAATGGTTGAGAAGAGAACAAATTTTTCGCAATTCTGCTGCTCCAATCGCTTAACCAGAATGACCTAGGGAAAAAATACGCATACCGTTGTACTCGGGCGAGTTTCTACTTTCAGATGCAATAGGAATTTTTGGGTCAGGTCAATCCGTTCGCGAGATATGGGAGTTTGAAGCCAACAAATGGTTGAGAAGAGAACAAATTTTTCGCAATTCTGCTGCTCCAAACGCTTAACCAGAATGGCCTAGGGAAAAAATACACATACCATTGTAACCGGGCGAGTTTCTAATTTCAGACGCAACAGGAATTCTTGGGTTATGCAATCCGTTCGCGAGATATGGGAGTTTGAAGCCAAGAAATGTTTGACAAGGCAAAAAATTTTTCGCAATTCTGCTGCTCCAAACGCTTAACCAGAATGGCCTAGGGAAAAAATACACATTCCGTTGTAATCGTGCGAGTTTCTACTTTCAGACGCAATAGGAATTTTTGGGTTAGGTCAATCCGTTCGCGAGATATGGGAGTTTGAAGCCAAGAAATGTTTGACAAGGCAAAAAATTTTTCGCAATTCTGCTGCTCCAAACGCTTAACCAGAATGGCCTAGGGAAAAAATACACATTCCGTTGTAATCGTGCGGGTTTCTACTTTCAGATGCAATAGGAATTTTTGGGTTAGGTCAACCCGTTCGCGAGATATGGGAGTTAGAAGCTAAGAAATGGTTGAGTATACAACAAATATTTCGCAATTCTGCTGCTCCAAACCCTTAACCAGAATGGCATAGGGAAAAAATACACCTACCGTTGTAATCGGGCGAGTTTCTACTTTCAGATGCAATAGGAATTTTTGGGTTAGGTCAATCCGTTCGCGAGATATGGGAGTTTGAAGCCAACAAATGGTTGAGAAGAGAACAAATTTTTCGCAATTCTGCTGCTCCAAACCCTTAACCAGAATGGCATAGGGAAAAAATACACCTACCGCTGTAATCGGGCGAGTTTCTACTTTCAGATGCAATAGGAATTTTTGGGTTAGGTCAATCCGTTCGCGAGATATGGGAGTTTGAAGCCAACAAATGGTTGAGAAGAGAACAAATTTTTCGCAATTCTGCTGCTCCAAACGCTTAACCAGAATGGCCTAGGGAAAAAATGCACATACCGTTGTAATCTGGCGAGTTTCTACTTTCAGATGCAATAGGAATTTTTGGGTTAGGTCAATCCGTTCGCGAGATATGGGAGTTTGAAGCCAAGAAATGGTTGAGAAGGCACAAAATTTTTCGCACTTCTGCTGCTCCAAACGCTTAACCAGAATGGCCTAGGGAAAAAATACGCACACCGTTGTAATCGGGCGAGTTTCGACTTTCAGATGCAATAGGAATTTTTGGGTTAGGTCAATCCGTTCGCGAGATATGGGAGTTTGAAGCCAAGAAATGGTTGAGAAGGCACAAAATTTTTCGCACTTCTGCTGCTCCAAACGCTTAACCATAATGGCCTAGGGAAAAAATACACATTCCGTTGAAATCGTGCGAGTTTCTACTTTCAGAAGCAACAGGAATTTTTGGGTTATGTCAATCCGTTCGCAAGATATGGGAGTTTGAAGCCAAGAAATGTTTGACAAGGAAAACAATTTTTCGCAATTCTGCTGCTCCAAACGCGAAACCAGAATAGCCTAGGGAAAAAGTACACATACCGTTGTAATCGGGCGAGTTTCTACTTTCAGACGCAACAGGAATTTTTGGGTTGGGTCAATCCGTTCGCGAGATATGGGAGTTTGAAGCTAAGAAAAGGTTGAGAAGACAACAAATTTTTCGCAATTCTGCTGCTCCAAACGCTTAACCAGAATGGCATAGGGAAAAAATACACCTACCGTTGTAATCGGACGAGTTTCTACTTTCAGACGCTACAGCAATTTTTGGGTTATGTCAATCCGTTCGCGAGATATGGGAGTTTGAAGCCAAGAAATGGTTGACAAGGCAAACAATTTTTCGCAATTCTGCTGCTCCAAACGCGAAACCAGAATAGCCTAGGGAAAAAGTACACATACCGTTGTAATCGGGCGAGTTTCTACTTTCAGACGCAACAGGAACTTTGGGTTGGGTCAATCCGTTCGCGAGATATGGGAGTTTGAAGCTAAGAAATGGTTGAGAAGACAACAAATTTTTCGCAATTCTGCTGCTCCAAACGCTTAACCAGAATGGCATAGGCAAAAAATACACCTACCGTTGTAATTTGGCGAGTTTCTACTTTCAGATGCAATAGGAATCTTTGGGTTAGGTCAATCCGTTCGCGAGATATGGGAGTTTGAAGCCAACAAATGGTTGAGAAGAGAACAAATTTTTCGCAATTCTGCTGCTCCAAACGCTTAACCAGAATGGCCTAGGGAAAAAATACACATTCCGTTGTAATCGTGCGAGTTTCTACTTTCAGATGCAATAGGAATTTTTGGGTTAGGTCAATCCGTTCGCGAGATATGGGAGTTTGAAGCCAAGAAATGTTTGACAAGGCAAAAAATTTTTCGCAATTCTGCTGCTCCAAACGCTTAACCAGAATGGCCTAGGGAAAAAATACACATTCCGTTGTAATCGTGCGAGTTTCTACTTTCAGATGCAATAGGAATTTTTGGGTTAGGTCAACCCGTTCGCGAGATATGGGAGTTAGAAGCTAAGAAATGGTTGAGTAGACAACAAATATTTCGCAATTCTGCTGCTCCAAACCCTTAACCAGAATGGCATAG